>NC_084982.1:29014411-29136911 GCF_963691925.1 Scomber scombrus
TATTAAAGTATATTAAAGTATATTAAAGTATATTAAAACGTATTAAAGCATATTAAAGTATATTAAAGTATATTAAAACATATTAAAACATATTAAAGCATATTAAAGTATATTAAAGTATATTAAAATATATTAAAGTATATTAAAGTATATTAAAGCATATTAAAGTATATTAAAGTATATTAAAACATATTAAAACATATTAAAGTATATTAAAACGTATTAAAACATATTAAAACATATTAAAGCATATTAAAACATATTAAAGTATATTAAAGTATATTAAAACGTATTAAAGCATATTAAAATATATTAAAGTATATTAAAGTATATTAAAGCATATTAAAGTATATTAAAGCATATTAAAGTATATTAAAGTATATTAAAGTATATTAAAGTATATTAAAACGTATTAAAGCATATTAAAGCATATTAAAGTATATTAAAGCATATTAAAGTATATTAAAGTATATTAAAACGTATTAAAGCATATTAAAGCATATTAAAATATATTAAAGTATATTAAAGTATATTAAAGCATATTAAAGTATATTAAAGTATATTAAAACGTATTAAAACGTATTAAAGTATATTAAAGTATATTAAAGTATATTAAAGTATATTAAAATATATTAAAGTATATTAAAGTATATTAAAGCATATTAAAGTATATTAAAGTATATTAAAACGTATTAAAGCATATTAAAACATATTAAAGTATATTAAAGTATATTAAAACATATTAAAGTATATTAAAGCATATTAAAGTATATTAAAGTATATTAAAACATATTAAAGCATATTAAAGCGTATTAAAGTATATTAAAACATATTAAAGTATATTAAAACATATTAAAGTATATTAAAGTATATTAAAACGTATTAAAACATATTAAAACATATTAAAGTATATTAAAACATATTAAAGCATATTAAAGTATATTAAAGTATATTAAAGTATATTAAAGTATATTAAAGTATATTAAAACGTATTAAAGCATATTAAAGTATATTAAAATATATTAAAGTATATTAAAGTATATTAAAGCATATTAAAGTATATTAAAGTATATTAAAACGTATTAAAGCATATTAAAACATATTAAAACATATTAAAACGTATTAAAGCATATTAAAGCGTA
Source organism: Scomber scombrus (assembly GCF_963691925.1). Taxonomy (NCBI): domain Eukaryota; kingdom Metazoa; phylum Chordata; class Actinopteri; order Scombriformes; family Scombridae; genus Scomber; species Scomber scombrus. Next base: position 29,015,554 of record NC_084982.1, read on the forward strand.
TTAAAGTATATTAAAACATATTAAAGTATATTAAAGCATATTAAAGTATATTAAAACATATTAAAGTATATTAAAGCATATTAAAGTATATTAAAGTATATTAAAACATATTAAAGCATATTATAGCGTATTAAAGTATATTAAAACATATTAAAGTATATTAAAACATATTAAAGTATATTAAAACATATTAAAGTATATTAAAGTATATTAAAACGTATTAAAACATATTAAAACATATTAAAGTATATTAAAACATATTAAAGCATATTAAAGTATATTAAAACATATTAAAGTATATTAAAACGTATTAAAGTATATTAAAACATATTAAAGTATATTAAAATGTATTAAAGTATATTAAAACGTATTAAAGTATATTAAAACATATTAAAGTATATTAAAACATATTAAAGTATATTAAAACATATTAAAGTATATTAAAGTATATTAAAACGTATTAAAACATATAAAAACATATTAAAGTATATTAAAACATATTAAAACGTATTAAAACATATAAAAACATATTAAAGCATATTAAAACATATTAAAACGTATTAAAGTGTATTAAAGCATATTAAAACATATTAAAGCATATTAAAACATATTAAAACATATTAAAGCATATTAAAACATATTAAAGCATATTAAAGCATATTAAAACATATTAAAGCATATTAAAACATATTAAAGCATATTAAAGCATATTAAAACATATTAAAGCATATTAAAGCATATTAAAACATATTAAAACGTATTAAAGTATATTAAAACATATTAAAGCGTATTAAAACATATTAAAGTATATTAAAGTATATTAAAGCATATTAAAGCGTATTAAAGCATATTAAAGTATATTAAAGTATATTAAAACGTATTAAAGCATATTAAAGTATATTAAAATATATTAAAGTATATTAAAGTATATTAAAGCATATTAAAGTATATTAAAGTATATTAAAACGTATTAAAGCATATTAAAGCATATTAAAGTATATTAAAGTATATTAAAACATATTAAAGCATATTAAAGCATATTAAAGTATATTAAAGTATATTAAAGCATATTAAAGTATATTAAAGTATATTAAAGTATATTAAAGTATATTAAAGTATATTAAAACATATTAAAGTATATTAAAGTATATTAAAACGTATTAAAGCATATTAAAGCATATTAAAGTATATTAAAGTATATTAAAACATATTAAAGCATATTAAAGCATATTAAAGTATATTAAAGTATATTAAAGCATATTAAAGTATATTAAAGTATATTAAAGTATATTAAAGTATATTAAAGTATATTAAAACATATTAAAGTATATTAAAGTATATTAAAACATATTAAAGTATATTAAAGCATATTAAAGTATATTAAAGTATATTAAAACATATTAAAGCATATTAAAGCGTATTAAAGTATATTAAAACATATTAAAGTATATTAAAGTATATTAAAACGTATTAAAACATATTAAAACATATTAAAACATATTAAAGTATATTAAAACATATTAAAGCATATTAAAGCATATTAAAGTATATTAAAGTATATTAAAGTATATTAAAACATATTAAAGTATATTAAAACGTATTAAAGTATATTAAAACATATTAAAGTATATTAAAATGTATTAAAGTATATTAAAACGTATTAAAGTATATTAAAACATATTAAAGTATATTAAAACATATTAAAGTATATTAAAACATATTAAAGTATATTAAAGTATATTAAAACGTATTAAAACATATTAAAATATATTAAAGTATATTAAAGTATATTAAAACATATCAAAGTATATTAAAGTATATTAAAACGTATTAAAACATATAAAAACATATTAAAGTATATTAAAACATATTAAAACGTATTAAAACATATAAAAACATATTAAAGTATATTAAAACATATTAAAACATATTAAAACGTATTAAAGTGTATTAAAGCATATTAAAACATATTAAAGCATATTAAAACATATTAAAGCATATTAAAACATATTAAAGCATATTAAAACATATTAAAACGTATTAAAGTGTATTAAAGCATATTAAAACATATTAAAGCGTATTAAAACATATTAAAGTGTATTAAAGTATATTAAAGTATATTAAAGCATATTAAAGCGTATTAAAGCATATTAAAGTATATTAAAACGTATTAAAACGTATTAAAGCGTATTAAAACATATTAAAGTATATTAAAACATATTAAAGCATATTAAAGCATATTAAAGCATATTAAAACATATTAAAGCATATTAAAGCATATTAAAACATATTAAAGCATATTAAAGCATATTAAAGCATATTAAAACATATTAAAGCGTATTAATGCGTATTAAATTGATTTATTTATGTTCAATATATTTTCCATGGTGAGCAGTGATATAGAGTCTCTTTCTCTATACTCTAAACCAACTTCACAGACCTCAAACATTATGTGAAAAAACAAACAATTAAAAATTGTGCTTCACATAATAATGATAGTATAAGAACACTTCTGTGTAAAGCTCTGCATAGTTATAAAAACCTAATTGTGTATGAAATGCGCTATATAAATAAAGCTGCCTTGCCCTAATAGCTGCTGATGAATAATGTTTACTACAAAGAACATTCTGCTGAACTATCTCATTAAAAGCAATGTTTGCCACATATTCTTCAGCCCTGAATAGTATCTGCAACTGCAAGCAGTAAGTAAAGAAGTAACACTTTATTTATATTATGCCTTTTTTAACACAAGACATAGACAAGCAAAGAAAGAGATTGAGAACATTTTTAAAAACACATTGAAGAATACATGCAGACATACGATCACAGAAAGCATACAGCAACCAGTCTCCACTCAGAGCACACACAGCTGAAGTTATCAAACGTTATGGAAAAGTAAAAGTGAAGCATTGTTCCAGACACAAAGGATCAGCGAGGACAAAGACAGGAAGATTCATCTTACTTACATACAAGTTCTGGTAAACTTTTCCAAAGAAGACAAAGGGACACGATTTGATGTCTATGTTAGTGCTGGTTGTAAATTCAGCTCCTGTTGAAAAGGAGACATGGTGAGAGTCAGTTAGTGAACTGAAGTCAGTCAGCAGGTTGGACCACAGCTAAAAACTGCATAGACTAATGTTAAAGAACAAAGAGCTCTGAGGAGCCTCAGCAGCCATGTAGACTCACAGAGCAACATTTTAGGTCCATAATCACAAACAAGCTGACTCAAAGTTCAGTAACAAGTCAGCTGGACAATGACCTTCCTGTTTTTGTTGTTCAATGAAAGAATTGATTAACCCTTACTTATGCCTCACTTAAAAAACGTTCCTTTGAGTTCATTAGGGACAAAAATGTCAGCGTAAAAAATATTAAAAATTAAATATTTGTATTCAGTTTCAGTCCTGATAATAAATATCAAATATTCATTTTCAGAATTTTAAGCTTTTAAATGCCAGTTTGTTTACATATAACGCCTGTTTTTAAAATGAAAAAAACACACAAAAAATGAATTATTTCCTATATACTAAATGCAAAGTGATTTTTTTCACACTCTGGGATATGTAAATCATTAGCAACAACATTGATTTTTTATGCATTTTCTTTTTTTGTGCAGTGTCAGATTTTAAAAAAACAAAAAAAAACTCCCTCTGGAATCATTAGGAACAAAAATTTCCCATTGAAACCCATTTTAACTACATTTTTAACCCCCCTGCCAAAAAAATGACTCTTTCATTCATTCCTGTAACATTTATTCTGGGCTGTGGTTTGGGAGACAGGCCTTCAAACTAAATGTTAGTTTTTATTGTTTTTCACCAGATATAAACATCAATCATCTGTATTTTACCTATGGGACAATTCCCCAGTCCTGCTCCTTCTGGATTATCATTTTTTAGAAACATTTAGCCTAATAAATAATTTCCAGTGTTCAAAACAAACCCAAATAATATTCTGGGTTGTTAAATATAATACAAATAAATATAAAGACAAATAATTAATAAATAATAGAAACACATTCTGCTAGTAAAAATTAATACCGAGCAGTAGGGGAAAACTTTTTACTTTCCTTTGAATTCCTCATAAACCATAAACTGAATAAATTCCCTTTTAATTTGTAATGAAAGTCTAAATGGTCAGGTAGGAATAGAGAGGTCTTACTCTCCTTCTGCTGATTCTGTTTAAGAGATATGAACCGTCAAATATGTCTTGTGCACTTGTGACAAACAACCCTACTATGAGGTTGGTAGTAAGACATCATGGAGGTTGGTTGTCTCTGTGTTATTTTAATGGGGAAACATAAAAAATGTATACAGTCTTAAAATCTTTAAAATGTTTAGTTTCGTTGAAATACAACAACCTAACATCTCCTGCACCAAGAGAACATAAACAGGAACAATCATTCTGTTAAGTGCCTTTTTATCCTTATATAATAATATTATACAGTTTATCTCTCTGACTGCTCTGAGCTTCACATCTGGAGGAGTCTGGCTCTTTGTTTGTCTTCCTGACAAAGTTCCAGCTCATTTTACTCTCTTAACAGAAAGAAAGAACTAGATATATGAAACCATATATGTATATATACCAACATGTGACAAGCTGCCCCAACTGGGATTTTTCTCTACCAGCAAAGTTATAAACCACATGTTTTGGTGTAGCTAAGAAAAAACCTCCCTAACTATCGCTCTCTCTTCATACTTTTTAATGGTAATGATGTTTTATTATAAACTCATTGTGTAAAAGAAGAGAAACACTGAAGAGTTGGATATTTTCATTTTCACATGAAAAAACACTAAACGTCCTCTCACCTCCATGTGAAGCAGTTTACTCCAGAAATGATCTGAAGTAACATCTCAACTAAACTTATATTTACATATACAGTGATAGTTTTTGTCAATCGGCAGTCGAGATTTTTACTTTCTCCATTGTCTAAGCTTTCAGTACCGAAACTTTTTAACAACAGCGCCCTCTAGAGACCGAGATCTGATGAATGTGACAACCAACCCCATTCTCCCCTACACAGTACACAGAATGAATACTGAGCAGTACACAGAATGAATATTGAGCAGTACACAGAATGAATACTGAGCAGTACACAGAATGAATACTGAGCAGTACACAGAATGAATACTGAGCAGTACACAGAATGAATACTGAGCAGTACACAGAATGAATACTGAGCAGTACACAGAATGAATACTGAGCAGTACACAGAATGAATACTGAGCAGTACACAGACTGAATACTGAGCAGTACACAGTATAAGTCATGTGTGTTCTTACCTGAAACATGGCTGACTGCAGCCAGGGAGAGCAGCAGGATGAAGATGAGCATGGTGAAGGAGACCAATCAGCTGACAGAGAGCTGGAGGACACACAGTTACATATATCTGACATCCAGTCAATTCAATGTAAATCAGTTCAGTTGACTTTATTTCAGAGCATGTGTCACAGTGGGAAAAGATCCCATTTCCATCACTCATCACATAAATACACAGCACAGCAATCATTCAGTCTGTCCTCTGCATGTCCAAACAGGACATTTATTAAAAATAGATACAGTAAATACAACTGAGATACAGCTGAAGCATGACAAAAATAAATACATATAGTAAATAGTGGATTAGAGTGGGAGCTCGATCCTTTTTACTGGTTACTGCTTTCAGAGAATCAATGTAATGAGATCATTAAACTAAACACTGCTCTGAAGTTTGGGGGAGATTTGCAAATGATGACGTGTGTATGTGCAATTTATTTACTTTATAATTAAATTAATTCTGTCTGTTGCAGCGAGTAGATTCCAGGTCTTTGTTACTTAGCTTCATGCTGTCATCTGAATCACAGAAATATTATCTTTCCAAAACTTAAGCAAATGTTCACAGTTATATAATAAGAACATTAGCTACTGTAAACGTGAAGAAGAATCACTGATTGGTTTGATCATTTTAATCTTAGACTATGGATGTAAGATCATTGTTTTTGCCTCATCAATCAGTTCGTTTACAAGCAGCAAAAAATTCGAATTTCTGATCGTATCAGACATAGTTTGGACTTTTAAAATGCTTGTAAACACCGTAGTCCCATTTACATCAGACCTACATCGGACCTACTTCGGACCATAACGGACATCTCAAAATCGGATAAGAACACCTAGATAATTTGTTCATATTCGGCATTTTAACGCCATGTATACTCAGACAAGTGATCCGGTCTTATGCATGTCTTTATCTGATACGATCAGAAATTCAATTTTTTTGCTGCATGTAAACGTACTGACTGTGTGTCCTGTGGAATGAATGTTGTTATCTTTAAGGAGGCCCATTGCTCATCTTCTAACTTGGCCCATTTCCAAATAAGGTAGAAGGCGTGGGGACCCATTACAAGGTGTCAACAAAGTATTTACGTTGGGATGTTCTTGTTTTGGGGTTGTATATCCAGTGTAGGATTTACATATGCATGTTTGTTCTGCTCCTAGGTCGTCTTCTATTGGGTAAAATTATATAGACTTATATATTTGACCAATCACAGTTGATTTCTTTGTTCTCTTAGAAACTATACTAGTTTAGGCATACTCTTTGCTCGTTGAGATGAGCTGATGTCATTCTGTATGTATGCTGTCTCCTTATTGTACAATAATAATTGTTTAATCTTCAACCTTTGTGGTAAGTGTTTGCAGACAATTTCCACCACACTATACTTTTATTCTCTTATAAAACGTACAGCTTTTATCACTGTCAGTAAACCTACCAATAATATTGTTACAGGAATAACACTAGTCCTTTTACTTTGCTGGCAATACAAGTAATACCTTGTATGTGAGCATTCAAAGGCAACACTCAAAAGCTTTAATTATCTTATCAGTAACATGATCCATTATTATGTTGTTCTAACATTTTGAATATTTAATGTTCAGGCACATCAGTGTTAAAATATTCATTTATTATGTATTGTTTGGTAAAACAAATAGTTGTAATGATCTGTGTCAGGTAGAATAGCTTTGCTCATAGAAACTTACCCTTTTAGGTCCCTGGTGAGGCTAAAGGGTTAAAGATGCGATGGATTGAGCAATCAGTTCAGAGAGACATAGATGAGTGGTCAGGTTGTCTTACCTTCTGGAGGCTTTCCGACCAATCAGGAGGAAATTGTTCTCTTGTGAGGCTTCGGCACCAAGGGCTGCAGTGTTAAACTGCAATGCTCCTCTCTCACACCACATCCTACATTTATAGGGATGAAATCAGGGCAGACTGGTTTCACTGGATTCAGTGTTTGTGGGCGGGTCGTATGTAACGTCATTTGCTCTGCTATATTCCTCGCAGGTGTCTTACTTTTGCATATCGACACAATTATCATGCAATTGGTTCCAGCTTTGAAAAAACAAAAACAAACTGTTATGCAAGTCGTTTTTTACATAACCAGCCTACATATCATTTGATTACTTCTTCATTTCCAAGAGTCCTGATTGACTATTTGATGTGTTTTAGTTAACAGTATCCAGGAACAAAAGCATGAAAGCTCAGAACACTTTACAGACAGTTTTAGTTTTGTTCATATCTTCATATGTTGTGCTTCTGTCCTGTGACAGTAACCATGCTGATTATAAGGCTGCATTTAAAACATTCAACAGCAAAATCTCTTTCCCCAAACAGAGTTTGTGTTTTGTCTGGATAATTCACACAACACAAAAGAGTAGTTCCAGATTTGGGGCAGGTGTACCAACTATTTTATTAAGATTTCTTCTTCATTTGACATCTGAATCAAATATCATATGATCCTATGACGTAACATCTATTTGCATGCAATGTGACATTTAAACAATCTTCCTGAGGGACATTCTTCTTCAAAGTAGTAACCAATCAGATGACTACCTCTTATATGCAAATTTAACCTAACCCTAACTTTTTGCTGCAGGGCCTCTTAGCCGGTGGATCCAGTTCTGACTGCAGAAGATGATTTAGTGATGATGAGCATCACACAGGAATGTTATACAGGTGTGTGTGTGTGTGTGTGTGTGTGTGTGTGTGTGTGTGTGTGTGTGTGTGTGTGTGTGTGTGTGTGTGTGTGTGTGTGTGTGTGTGTGTGTGTGAGTGAGTTCAAACCCGCCCTCATGCAAACCAAACCTCTACACAGAGAGACTAGCTGCACACCCACAGATTAATAATATAATATTATACTTAAATGCAACATTTCAATCAGATAGACCTCATCAGCAGTGGCGTGCACAGATAGACACTAAGTGGTGCTAAAGCACCTGCCCTTTGCCCTCTGGACCAAGCAAGTGCCCTTTTGAAAGTTTTTTTTTTTTTTTTTAACAGTGTACTGTATGTGGCCCATGTTGACATGATAATAAATGCTCGACGATTAAAAGCGTGTGATAATAATGCCCCAATATGAGCCCCCACCCTTCCTCCTCCGCACACACCTGTCTTCCTTTGTCAACGTGAACGCGCAGAGCGGACACAAACGGAGGCGCGTTGCAGCAGCAGTGCACAGCTGCAGCCCTCACACACCTCCTCCCCTGCCCCACCAGCCAGGTAACACATAAATGAATCAAGTCGAGAGTATTGTTTGCCCCTTAAGCCTCAGTTGCCAAGCTATAGCGACGCTAGCCCAAATCAATAATAGACATTACGTGATGACCACCGAGGAGAATGCTGCTTTAGAGAATGGTAATGCTCACTCTTCACTCCTCACTTCAAAATGACACTTTGTACACTTCTTTTGTTCTGACGGGAAAAAAACATGTTTCTTATTTTGCAACCAGTACACTGATCTATCATTGTAGCTGCCTAGCTTGATAAAAACCTCTCCATGTGTGTATATTCCAAGAAATAAGACGACAGTGATTGACTGATCAGTGCTATAGTCCAATTGATATTAACATATTGACATAAATAAATATGCAATTACATTCAACATGTGCCTGTAATGTTTTTTTGTGTCTCACACTGCTATAATAAGGCAGCCAGCAGTTCCACATGCCGCACAAAGTGCCCTTATTTTTCACTGAGCACCTGCCCCCTAAAATGTCTGTGCACGCCACTGCTCATCAGGCATTAGCTCTCCTCTCTGCTGTGGTATCTTTTTATGTGCATCACATCTTTAGAACACTTTGTTTATAATCCAGCATAAAAACAAAAATACTCTACATATGCATACTAAAGACATGTATAACATGTAATAATATGGCTGTGCTGTTCATATTATCAAAACTTCCAGCATGTATCACCGCTCCATGTCATATCATATGAAGTACTTCATTCAGGGTTCTGGTGATGTCTCTCATAATTAACAGCTCTGCCTCTTTCACATGAATGCACTCATAGCTGGTAAACCCAGAATGAACAGAGCTGGCTGATAACCAGATTCATGATACCGGTGATCCAGGACAGCCAATATTAGACTCAGTGAAGCAGCAAACTCAAAGGCAGACAGACTAAGTCGAACTAGCTTCGTGGTACAGACCTCAGGATCCATCAAAATACAAATAACCAACAAAAGAAAACATCTAATTCAAGTTGGTCACAAATACAGACTGCTGGTGTTGAGGCTGGGAGGAGAGAGAGTGAGCCAAGATTCATGCACCCTCTTTTATTGTTTTTACCCCCAATTAGGCTGGACAACATCCATCTGAGGGAAGAGCACAGGACATTGAGAGACTCAAAAGATGCACATCAAAACCAGAGGAGGGAAGTGTGTAACAAGTAAAAAAAACTAATTTAGCAACTATACACAAAATTAATCATTCAATTATTGGCAGAAGGCAAGTACAGCTGGCAGCGCTGTCAGGGCTAGTTGCTCTTAAACAGGAACACACCAGCATGCCGGCTACATGCTCATTCCAGCTATCAGACGAAGCTATTTTGCTGCAAATTCGATTTTTACATCCAACTAACACATTCTTAGAAAGTTTGTGTTGAAATGGACTTAAACTGTGTTAAATTATTTCACATCAGTGGGTGTGTGTTGTGTTTATTTCGGCACATGCACTGTGTTAATGATATTACACATGAACTGTGTCTGGAAGTTAAACACAAAGATGTGTGAACACGTGTAATACCTATACACGAGGGTGTAACTTTGGTTTGAGAAGTGGGGAGGGACACACACAAAACAATGGGTCTGGGGGGTCCTCCGCCATAAAAATGTCGATTTGAATCCCATTTCCCGTATTTTATACATACATTTAGAGACTATAGTGATACAAAATCCAGGAAATAATGAAGTTGGTCATAATGATATACTCTGCCAGAAAGTATAGTAGCACCTACATAGACTGGTCAAATCTGGACCGGATTACCTCAAAGAGGCCAAATTCTCTTTAAAACACATTTTCAGAATTGTGAAAGCTTTATTCTATTTGTGAAAATGCAATAAAGGCTGGTTTCACAGTTTTTTTTCCATATGTAGACCACTTTAGACCATGCAGGAATAGATGGAAAGGCAGTGATCATCTGTAGAGATGATGGCGTGCGGTTAGAAAAATGATAATAAATACATTGGGGGGGGGGGGGGGGGGGGGCAAGCGTGGTTTGAAAAGTGTTTGTGTGTGGGGGGGGGGGGGGGGGGGGGGGGGGGCATGTCCTCCCCGTTCCCAGTGGAAATAATGCTCCATCTAACACATTACTTGTTGTCCTTGGCTTAATACTTTAAAACCTTACTTTAACCCCTGCAAAAATATGTTAATATTTAACACAAAATGAGTTCAAGAATATGAAATATACAGTATATAGCACTGCAGGACTTTAATTTCCATGAAATAATACTGAATAACACTTTGAGCAGTAATAAAAGATATAAAACATTCATCAGAGACATGACAGGGGATGCCACATTACTGGGAGGAAACGTATTGCGGAACAAACTAATGTTTTTCACGTCAGAACAATAAACCTGAATAAATGAGAGGGATGGAGAGATGTTTGACAGGGGCGAAAAGAAAAACAGGCCATGCATCTGAGACACACAAGATTGTTGAAAGTCATCAACCAAAACACAAGTCAAGAAAATATAACAGAGCCTATCTTGCTATTGTCTTCACAGTGAATCAGGTGGAAGGTGAGGAGAGACCAGAGTACATTTTATGTCTGAAAACTCACAGCTGACAGTATGAGACCCAACAAATTAAGAAAACACTTAGATACATTACAACCCAGTCACATCAAAAAGCCGCCAGCAGGTGTACCAACTATTTTATTAAGATTTCTTCTTCATTTGACATCTGAATCAAATATCATATGATCCTATGACGTAACATCTATTTGCATGCAATGTGACATTTAAACAATCTTCCTGAGGGACATTCTTCTTCAAAGTAGTAACCAATCAGATGACTACCTCTTATATGCAAATTTAACCTAACCCTAACTTTTTGCTGCAGGGCCTCTTAGCCGGTGGATCCAGTTCTGACTGCAGAAGATGATTTAGTGATGATGAGCATCACACAGGAATGTTATACAGGTGTGTGTGTGTGTGTGTGTGTGTGTGTGTGTGTGTGTGTGTGTGTGTGTGTGTGTGTGTGTGTGTGTGTGTGTGTGTGTGTGTGTGTGTGTGTGTGAGTTCAAACCCGCCCTCATGCAAACCAAACCTCTACACAGAGAGACTAGCTGCACACCCACAGATTAATAATATAATATTATACTTAAATGCAACATTTCAATCAGATAGACCTCATCAGCAGTGGCGTGCACAGATAGACACTAAGTGGTGCTAAAGCACCTGCCCTTTGCCCTCTGGACCAAGCAAGTGCCCTTTTGAAAGTTTTTTTTTTTTTTTTTTAACAGTGTACTGCATGTGGCCCATGTTGACATGATAATAAATGCTCGACGATTAAAAGCGTGTGATAATAATGCCCCAATATGAGCCCCCACCCTTCCTCCTCCGCACACACCTGTCTTCCTTTGTCAACATGAACGCGCAGAGCGGACACAAACGGAGGCGCGTTGCAGCAGCAGTGCACAGCTGCAGCCCTCACACACCTCCTCCCCTGCCCCACCAGCCAGGTAACACATAAATGAATCAAGTCGAGAGTATTGTTTGCCCCTTAAGCCTCAGTTGCCAAGCTATAGCGACGCTAGCCCAAATCAATAATAGACATTACGTGATGACCACCGAGGAGAATGCTGCTTTAGAGAATGTAATGCTCACTCTTCACTCCTCACTTCAAAATGACACTTTGTACACTTCTTTTGTTCTGACGGGAAAAAAACATGTTTCTTATTTTGCAACCAGTACACTGATCTATCATTGTAGCTGCCTAGCTTGATAAAAACCTCTCCATGTGTGTATATTCCAAGAAATAAGACGACAGTGATTGACTGATCAGTGCTATAGTCCAATTGATATTAACATATTGACATAAATAAATATGCAATTACATTCAACATGTGCCTGTAATGTTTTTTTGTGTCTCACACTGCTATAATAAGGCAGCCAGCAGTTCCACATGCCGCACAAAGTGCCCTTATTTTTCACTGAGCACCTGCCCCCTAAAATGTCTGTGCACGCCACTGCTCATCAGGCATTAGCTCTCCTCTCTGCTGTGGTATCTTTTTATGTGCATCACATCTTTAGAACACTTTGTTTATAATCCAGCATAAAAACAAAAATACTCTACATATGCATACTAAAGACATGTATAACATGTAATAATATGGCTGTGCTGTTCATATTATCAAAACTTCCAGCATGTATCACCGCTCCATGTCATATCATATGAAGTACTTCATTCAGGGTTCTGGTGATGTCTCTCATAATTAACAGCTCTGCCTCTTTCACATGAATGCACTCATAGCTGGTAAACCCAGAATGAACAGAGCTGGCTGATAACCAGATTCATGATACCGGTGATCCAGGACAGCCAATATTAGACTCAGTGAAGCAGCAAACTCAAAGGCAGACAGACTAAGTCGAACTAGCTTCGTGGTACAGACCTTCAGGATCCATCAAAATACAAATAACCAACAAAAGAAAACATCTAATTCAAGTTGGTCACAAATACAGACTGCTGGTGTTGAGGCTGGGAGGAGAGAGAGTGAGCCAAGATTCATGCACCCTCTTTTATTGTTTTTACCCCCAATTAGGCTGGACAACATCCATCTGAGGGAAGAGCACAGGACATTGAGAGACTCAAAAGATGCACATCAAAACCAGAGGAGGGAAGTGTGTAACAAGTAAAAAAAACTAATTTAGCAACTATACACAAAATTAATCATTCAATTATTGGCAGAAGGCAAGTACAGCTGGCAGCGCTGTCAGGGCTAGTTGCTCTTAAACAGGAACACACCAGCATGCCGGCTACATGCTCATTCCAGCTATCAGACGAAGCTATTTTGCTGCAAATTCGATTTTTACATCCAACTAACACATTCTTAGAAAGTTTGTGTTGAAATGGACTTAAACTGTGTTAAATTATTTCACATCAGTGGGTGTGTGTTGTGTTTATTTCGGCACATGCACTGTGTTAATGATATTACACATGAACTGTGTCTGGAAGTTAAACACAAAGATGTGTGAACACGTGTAATACCTATACACGAGGGTGTAACTTTGGTTTGAGAAGTGGGGAGGGACACACACAAAACAATGGGTCTGGGGGGTCCTCCGCCATAAAAATGTCGATTTGAATCCCATTTCCCGTATTTTATACATACATTTAGAGACTATAGTGATACAAAATCCAGGAAATAATGAAGTTGGTCATAATGATATACTCTGCCAGAAAGTATAGTAGCACCTACATAGACTGGTCAAATCTGGACCGGATTACCTCAAAGAGGCCAAATTCTCTTTAAAACACATTTTCAGAATTGTGAAAGCTTTATTCTATTTGTGAAAATGCAATAAAGGCTGGTTTCACAGTTTTTTTTCCATATGTAGACCACTTTAGACCATGCAGGAATAGATGGAAAGGCAGTGATCATCTGTAGAGATGATGGCGTGCGGTTAGAAAAATGATAATAAATACATTGGGGGGGGGGGGGGGGGGGGCAAGCGTGGTTTGAAAAGTGTTTGTGTGTGGGGGGGGGGGGGGGGGGGGGCATGTCCTCCCCGTTCCCAGTGGAAATAATGCTCCATCTAACACATTACTTGTTGTCCTTGGCTTAATACTTTAAAACCTTACTTTAACCCCTGCAAAAATATGTTAATATTTAACACAAAATGAGTTCAAGAATATGAAATATACAGTATATAGCACTGCAGGACTTTAATTTCCATGAAATAATACTGAATAACACTTTGAGCAGTAATAAAAGATATAAAACATTCATCAGAGACATGACAGGGGATGCCACATTACTGGGAGGAAACGTATTGCGGAACAAACTAATGTTTTTCACGTCAGAACAATAAACCTGAATAAATGAGAGGGATGGAGAGATGTTTGACAGGGGCGAAAAGAAAAACAGGCCATGCATCTGAGACACACAAGATTGTTGAAAGTCATCAACCAAAACACAAGTCAATAAAATATAACAGAGCCTATCTTGCTATTGTCTTCACAGTGAATCAGGTGGAAGGTGAGGAGAGACCAGAGTACATTTTATGTCTGAAAACTCACAGCTGACAGTATGAGACCCAACAAATTAAGAAAACACTTAGATACATTACAACCCAGTCACATCAAAAAGCCGCCAGCAGGTGTACCAACTATTTTATTAAGATTTCTTCTTCATTTGACATCTGAATCAAATATCATATGATCCTATGACGTAACATCTATTTGCATGCAATGTGACATTTAAACAATCTTCCTGAGGGACATTCTTCTTCAAAGTAGTAACCAATCAGATGACTACCTCTTATATGCAAATTTAACCTAACCCTAACTTTTTGCTGCAGGGCCTCTTAGCCGGTGGATCCAGTTCTGACTGCAGAAGATGATTTAGTGATGATGAGCATCACACAGGAATGTTATACAGGTGTGTGTGTGTGTGTGTGTGTGTGTGTGTGTGTGTGTGTGTGTGTGTGTGTGTGTGTGTGTGTGTGTGTGTGTGTGTGTGTGTGTGTGTGTGTGTGAGTGAGTTCAAACCCGCCCTCATGCAAACCAAACCTCTACACAGAGAGACTAGCTGCACACACACAGATTAATAATATAATATTATACTTAAATGCAACATTTCAATCAGATGGACCTCATCAGGCATTAGCTCTCCTCTCTGCTGTGGTATCTTTTCATCGACAGCAGTGCCCACATCCACCCATGTAAATCCAATTTTATATAGATTTTTTGTTTTTTTTAAAGATTTATTTTCGGGCTTTTATGCTTTTATTTAACAGTGGATGGTAGAGAGGCTGACCGGAAACAGGGAGAGAGAGAGAGGGGAATGACCTGCAGCATAGGTCCCTGGCCAGACCAGACCAGACCCTAACCAAGGACGCTGTGATTATGTGGCATGCACTGTAACCACTCGACCACCAGGGCGCTTCCAATTTTATATAGATTTAACATTAGAATTAAAAAAGTGAAATCAGCTATGCGGACTGATCTTGGTGGTTCAGGGAAAGTAATCAACGATATGGGGTGTCTAGTCAGGACACAGAAAGCGAGAATGTCCTTTTAAAGGTTTAATATAAACTCAAGGCATAGAACAGATGCACAGGCCCTGTAAGCGACTCATGGAAGTGTGGTTCTAAGTGAGAAAGAATCAAAGAAATCAACATCATATTATTTAAATAAACTATCTCTACTGTTACACAAGTTAAACAATGCAAATAAGAACTAAACTGTAGTCTCACAACAGAAATACTGATTAACAGGCTAAATAACCAGGACAGATAACTGAAAATATTCACTCAAACGCACTTTGGCATACGACTACTCTCAACAGCTCTGCCACTATCTGCCACTCTTATGTATAATAGTTACATTTATTTAGACTTTTATTTTGACTTATTCTGACTTTATTTTGCACTATTTTTTATTTTGTATCTTGACTATTTTGCACCACGGAAAGAGACCCCGTACCAATCTCGTTGTGACACCTGTTGTACAATGACAATAAAGGATATTCTATTCTATTCTAGTTGGCTGTTGAGCTATCTATCAAGGGCTTTGAGCCCTCCAAACATTTCCTCCAATCATCATACAGCAGCAGAGCGTCCGACCCGCCCACTGCTCCAATCAGCGTCCAGGGGCGGGACCAGTTTGTCGCATTATCCAATGAGCGTCTTATCCCGGCTTGTCCCGCCCCCTGGCCCAAAACAGCTGTTGGGAGAAGCCTCATTGAACACCGTTGAAGCTCTGAGTCTGCAGCGGACTGCCAGTGTGTGATGGGAAATCACGTCGGCAATAAACAGCTGGTTACAGGATGACAAAACGTCACCCTCCTCAGTATCGTACTACCCTTGGTCAATTTTCCTTAAAATACAGAGGTACAATATTCTGGAATGATCAATTCAATAGTTCCATACAGTTCTCCTCTTTTAACACATATAAGAGCAGTGTAAGGGCTGCTCTGATTGCTCAGGTCAGTAAGTAGTACACACGCTCATACACACACACACACACACACACACACACACACACACACACACACACACACACACACACACACACACACACACACATTTCTACACTTTTGTTTTATTTTAAATTTTAATTTTTAATATTATTATAATTTTGCTTTATTTTTATGGAAATTATTTATTTTTTCTTTTTCTATTTCATAGCTATTTGTTTTTAATTTAACTTGTGAATTTTAATATAGGTAGAGGCCCTGTATAAGCCCTTTTGGGTTTCTTGCCGCTACCTTGCACCTTTCTTTTGTTGCTATTTCTTTATCTTTTTTCCTTTTTGTCTTATTATTGTGCAAAATAAAAAACTTCAAAATTCAAACTACAGGATGATATGGTTGTAAAATCGAACGCATTCAAGTGCTGATTTGATGTGATGTAAATTATAATTTTAGTGTGAATTTAATATGACAGTTGTGACAATTTATTTGATGAAATTTTAGGGGAAGGTGAGCTTCCCTTGTTGTCTCAGAGCAATCGCCCCTGGCATACACGTACCACTCAGTGCCATGACTGAACACCGGCACAAAATAATCATCCGGACCGCGGGACAACTATCTGCGGACCCTGGTCTAATCTTAAAAAAAGACAAATCTTGCATAAAATATTATTATTATTAAATGTGAGTGTTCGCGCGAGTCGGAATTATCCGTTTCATCGCTGGTATGGATGTGTGACTCCAGTCCTTCACCGTGTGTATTTTGGTCTCCATGGCAACAGTGCGCTGATTGGCTGTGACTTGTTGCGCAAGCGCAGTAGCAGCGCGACCCACATTTTTACTGCAGCACTAGTTCTCTCCTCCTTTCTTGTGTCCTTTGTGCCTGTATTTTAAAAGAAAAGTGTTGATATTTGTTTTGGATTATTTGCAGGGGTTGTGAATGTATTTTGTTTTGTTTTGTTTTATGTAAGTATTTATTTAAATTTATGTTAAAACGAAAAATAAGTTTAGTTTTTTAGTTTTTATTTGATTTTTGTTGTTTTTATGAAAAGGATATTTTTGTTTTGTTGTTAAAATTAAAAATACATTTTATAGTTGAGTCATATATTCTATTTTTCTACTATACACCACTGTATTGTTAAGTTGGTTGGTGGTGGATACATTGATTTGTTGTGGCTTTGTTGAGCGACTAATAAACGGACCTTTGACTCATTGAAAAACATATGAGTCGCTACCCGATGTGAGTCACACATGCGCAGTAGCGTCCGACATCGTCCGTCATCTTTGACAGTTATGTACAGCAACTCCGCTTGTAAATACACATTATTCACCCGACTCAATCGCGATTTGTGAGAAATATGAACTTTTGAGTGCTTTTTACATCTCTAAGGTTACAGTTTATCTTGTATTTTAAATATTGTTTTGTCAGCTGCAGCACTGTGAGAAGAGTTATTTCTGTGTTTCCTCATGTTTTATGTGTATAATGTTAATCTGACAGCAGCAGTAGTGTTGTGTAGTAACTGCAGGGCTCCAGCAGAGGGAGTGTAGAGCTGTCAGTCATTACACACGTGACCCGAGGAAAGTTTGTGTGTCTGTGTATTTTTCTCATTAATACTCATAAATACTTCCTTTAAGGGCTTTTAAAAAAAGATATAGAGTCTAAGTAAAAAGAAAAAAGTCCCAGTCACATCAGCCGATAACTCAGATCAGGATATATCAATAAGATTTATATATTAAAAACTAATGACCACTGCGCATGCGCGACTCACATTGGCCGCTTGGTCGGACTCACATCGGGTAGCGACATTGCGCATGCGCTCGTGTATTAATACTTCCCTGGTTACATACAGATGTACAAACTTGTGTTGAACTTCTATTGTTTCTATACTTTGTGCGGACTCGCATCCAACTGCTGAAACGTGTATGAAATACATCTATCTAACATATAACAGTAGTTTCTCCAAGATGGCGGACGATGTCGGACGCTACTGCGCATGTGTGACTCACATCGGGTAGCGACTCACATGTTTTTTCAATGAGTCATAGGTCCGTTTATTAGTCGGTCAAGCCACAACAATGGCTTGACCGAGTATTGGGTAGCGACCTTTTATATACAGTCTATGGTAGCGACAGACCTTTAAGATTTGTATTTGAGGAACACTGCCATAGACTGTATGAGAGACACACTAGCAGGGGAAGCATGTGAGGAGTAAGAGGGCCAATGGCGACATCTAGTGTTCAAATCAGAACTAATAATCCAAAATCATGATGGACAAAAAAACTAAAACGCCTGACTGTAATGAAATCTGACACACTTACCCCATGCAATCACTTTTGGATTTGGTTTAGTTTTTGTTGAGTCTGTCAAAGCACTACTTCTGCAGCTGTGGTTGGTACTCCTGTAGCTTTACTGTTGTTACAGAATGGTGTTCAGTTTAAAGAAACAGCACAACTGCCCAAGAGTTCAATCTACAACAAAGGAGTGTTAATTATTCTGCAGTAGTAGAAGTGTCCATAAACTCTACTTACTGTGTAAAGGTAACAATTCAACAATATAAAGATATTCCAAAACAGGTTAAAATGCTTCAGACACTTCCAAAGTTTGTAAGCGTATATATCTAAAAAATATAATTCATGTGCCAAACGTAAAAGTAGCCCACTCATTTTGCAGGAGAATACACTAAATTACACTTATTTTAACAATCAGTTCCTGTACTGTACATACTTATTATTTTAAAGTTTTTCAATCGTCCAGACACGTTTAAAGCTCCACTAAGTCAGGATGACTATCACAGGAGAGGTGGAGGATTATCTGTGCTTCACAGTAATTGAACTCATGGCTCCAGACGGCATTAATTAAACATGGGGAAATATGTGGTTTGTAAGAGACATCAACATTCAGCAGGACAAAGCCAAACGGAGGAGAAAAAGCTAAACTTGTCCTCAATTCTCAGTCATATCTGAACAAACATGAGAACCCATGTTGATATTAAGTGTGACTTACACTTTGGTGTCATTTTTAAAGACAACACTCAAATATTTCCCAGTTCCAGCCAGTCATTTATGAAGATTTGTTGGTATGGTAATTTGAAGACGTCACCTTGGACTTAAAAATGTTAAGATCTTTTACGTTGTTGAATACAGCTCCTGCCAAAACTCCCTGAAATATCCAATCCATTGTGAATCATTGTTTCTGTTTGACCTCATCATGCAAATAAAACATGTATATTATGTGTAAAACTAGACCACTGAAACTGAAAATCAAAGTACACCAAACACAACATGTAGAGAAGAGTGATTTTATATTGAAATGACAGGAGTCTGTGCAGATACACATGGTTGGAAACTGAAATGTGACTTGGTACTCTGGTGGAGGACAGTCTCTATTCGTCCATCAGTGGTTCTTCAGCTCTATTTTAATCTCACTGAGACCACTGGTGAGCAGTCCAGCAGGCGTTCATATTTTAATATGTAAGGACACACTCATTAGGGTTTTAAGGCATTTCACAGCGTCGGGCTGATATCCGACACGTGATGGTCCCACGACTCTGTCCATCCAGCAGTTGGCCCGGGCAGTTTGTGGTTCTAACAGCATGTTAGACTCCATACTTCTGCTTAAACTGCTCCACCAGGTTGATGTACTCGTTCATGGCATCTTCCTTGCTCTTGCCTGGCAGTAAATTAAAAAAAACAAAAAGGCACATAAATAAATGACAAATGAAAAGACAAATTAATGAATAAATTAGTACTTTTCTTACTTTAAGTCCACTTAAGAACCAGCATTGCTGGTTTCTGTCATGAGACCCAATTATTAGGTTTCAAAGCAACTATCGTGCATGATACTGGACTTTTTTTGCCTATATTCTGACATTTTCCAACTCATTTTGTACGATTGGCTATACAGATAAAAGCATGTTCATACATTGTAGGAAGAATAATAACAAAAATAACAGAAGAAAGAACTGATGAGGACTTGAGTTCAGGAGCTCAGCATTAAAACTTTAATGAACCTGAGTTTTCTTTGAGTTTATTAGACAGACAGGATTAAAGGGTAGGATTTAATCTCTGGTCCACACTGCCGAGCAGAAACTAGCTGTAATGCATCTAATCACGCTGGTCCCCAACCTCCGTTCTAAACCAAAAATAATGTTTTTTTTCAAACAGAGTGGTACATCCCTCCGCAAGCTCCTCTTCACTCAGCTGCCTGGCAGATCTGCAGCTTGTTCTGGCTCTCCATTCCTTAAAGGAGCAACACTAAACAAGAGTTTCCCCGGCAACAGCGCTGCACAGAGGCTCCCAAACACTATTGATTTCAGAATGAATGGATATTGAATACGCCAGGCCTCAGCAATTAAAGGGGAAACACTGTAAGTTGAGCACAGACAAACTTTCCTCCTTCAGCAGATGAATGTGAAAAAAACTGTACAGAGAAGAGAACAACGTCCTACTGAAGGAACAAGAGAAATATGTTTTTGACTGTAGGGGGACTTTAAAGGATTAGCCTGATTATGTTGAAATCATGAAGATTGAAAATAGGCTTGCACTCTTTTGGCAAGTCATTGCATAAGTGGAGAAAACCAGCAGCGCCTTGTGACCATTTGGTGAAAAGAGGTGAAGCTGTGGGTGTTGACTGTGTGTGTGGTGCAACAGTCATGGTGGTGCAACCATGATTCATCTTGAAATATCTTATATAAATAAAAGATCATCATTTACAAAAATTTAAAAAAAAAAATGCAAATACTTTGTTTCCAAACACTTTACATTACTGAAAACTTGTAAAAAGAAAGATGTGAAGCGTGTTAAGTAAATTAATTTATTTCAAGATGAATCATGGTCGCACCACATGACTTTTTTTAAGGCCAGTGCCAATTAATCTTGATAAACCCACTAAAATCACTTAATTTCAAATTTATATAATGAATGTTCAGGTACACAACATTCTGAATGTTTGGCTTGTTTTTATTATTCTAAGATTGAGTTGTTGTAAATCCTCATACGTCATTGACCTGTATGCTTGTTTCAGTGCGTCTCCCCCAGTCTGCAGCTATCAGGCTCATATTTTCGAAAGACACAGCAGTTCAGTTTGTGAGCAGACTCTTGAGTTTCTACGGTGGCTGGGAAGTGCAAAACAACATTACAAAAAGTGAAACACTTTTACCAGTCCTGAAACAAATTTACATTTTAGAAAATAAATTAACAAGACGCGAAAAACACTTTTACAA
Organism: Scomber scombrus; assembly: GCF_963691925.1. NCBI lineage: Eukaryota > Metazoa > Chordata > Actinopteri > Scombriformes > Scombridae > Scomber > Scomber scombrus. The sequence continues at coordinate 29,037,219 of NC_084982.1, forward strand.
GCACAGAGACAAATTTACCAATGATACAATTCTCCAGAAAGGGAAAGCACCAAATACCGGACGTGACGTGGAGGTGATAAAGTGAGCGGCGACTGTCTGTGCCATTCTTTAATTTGCATTGCAGTTGGTTCAATCATGAGATGAGTGTTGTATAAGTTCCGCCACCAGGTGGTGCTGTAGAGTCAGTAAGAAACGAGTTGTGAAAGTGTTGAGAGAATAAAACTCTGTTCAGTGTTGTACACAGCATAGTGTACATAGTAGCAGCTAGATTGTTTCATATGTCTGTGGTTTATTTAACAGCTGAGTAAACATACTGGTGGACTGGTACAGACTGCTCACTTTATCACTTACTCGTCACGTCCGGTATTTGGTACATTGAAAGTGTTTCGCGTCTTGTTAATTTGTTTTCTAAAATGTAAATTTGTTTCAGGACTGGTAAAAATGTTTTTCTAGTGTTATTTTGTTTATAATATGTAAAAATGTTTTCCAAAATGTACATTTGTCTCAAACTTTGTAAAAGTGTTTCACTTTTTGTAATGTTTTGCATTTCCCGACCATCGTAAGTTTCTCCTGAAGCTGATTATTAAAGTGAATGAGGGTTCAGGTGGAGGAAGTCTTAATCGACATCAATTATCAAACATCAATCATTCTTAAAGCTGCAGTTGGTAAGTCTTATAAAAGTAACTTTTTGTCATATTTGCTAAGACTGTCACTATGTAAAGACAGCATTACATGAAACTAGTAATCTGTAAAAAAAAAAAAAAAAAAAAAAAACAGGCTCATTTAGCCCCACCTACTGCTCCTATTGCTCCTACTGCAAATTGGCAAATTGCCAGAATCCAACGCGACCGGACAAAGAGAACCAATCAGAGCCAGGATGGTGTCTGATGGAGTGTCTGACAGCTGTCAATCACTGCTCACACACACAGCCCCCCACCCCGTAGAGAAAGTAATGGTGCAGCGACAACTATCAGCGAGGACAAAACTACCGATACCTCCGTTACCAACAACAGCAGACACGGTCGCGTGCCGTCAAGCGCACGTCAGCCTCCTCTGGGGGCGGGGCTTTGGAGGCAGAGCAGGAGTGCAGCGGAGACGGAGGGATCTGAAAGTTGTACTTCTTCAAATTTGACGCCAAGTCCTCTCTCCTCAAAGTTACCGACTGCAGCTTTAATCCAGATTGCACATGCAGGCATGAATATAAAATTATGTTTTTGTCTTCCTGCATTTTGAATGAAAAAAAGCCTTTAACACCATAAACCAATGTTCAATCCTCCACATTCACAGTCCCTGATTACAAAAAGTTGTTTTAAACTGATGTGAAGATCTGCACAAGTGGATTGGAGGTCAGAGTTCTGCTGTGGAGAACCTGCTTTATTTTTATTTGTGTAGTCATGTTGTAACTTTTCAATGAACAGAGAAAAAGCACATGTTTAATACCGTCACAATGTACAGAACTGAAAGCGTACCTTTCTGCTTCTCCCAGGCGTCCCATTTGGCTTTCCCAGTGAAATCAAACATCCCTGGACGAGCTTTAGAGAGAGGAGAGACAGAGTGATGAGTAGGTTTAAGTGTATGAAACAAGTTAGCAGAAAACTCAAGAACACTCAGAAAGGGGCTGACCTGCTCATAAGTACATGGAAATGGATGTTATACGCTGTAACAGCTACTACTCTCTCTATACTGCCCCCGAAGATCGGACTGTATTCTGCAGCCCTCCAAAGTTCTTCTTCGGCAGACTCAGTTAGATAAATCCTGTCTTATTTCTACAAAGTTACGAGCTGTTCAGAACAAAATTCACGGCGATGTCTGGCTGAGGGTTAGGGCTAGGCAATATGACCAAAATCTCATATCCTGATGTAGGTCCTTTCATAGCCCGTTAATGATATATGTCCTGATATAGCATATTCTAATTGAATAAATAATTGGACCTCCGTAGGCTCTGTGACGACCAACATATCGGTATATGCCTCAAACATCCAGTATCGATCAGGCTCTAATTTACAGCCTGTAACTTTAGAAGATATCAACTGGATTTATCTAACTCAAGACTGCTGAAGCTTCATTTTAGGGAAGGAGGGTGAATCCTGTCATCTCTTACGGTGTAAGTCTTATTGTGTGTCTCATTCATAGAGAATGAGTTGAGGATCAGTGTGGGGAGGAGGAATTATTACAGCAACCAAGACCCGTTTCCATGCACGTGTGAGTGCATTAGTATTGTATTAAGACAAATGCTAAATAACTCAAAGCTATCCTTTAAGTATGGGGACAGTTTCAACCTGGCTGCTACTCTCCTGAACTACTAAATCACTAAAATGTATATATAAAGCAGGAGTGTAAACATACATCTGTTCAATGCCAAATGAAAACATTGATCATCATTTTTAATACGTGCCTTTATTTTGAAATTCCCCTGGCACATTGGTCCCCGCCCAAATGAAATGCAAGCGGTGCCATGGCAACGGCCAGACAAAAGCCTGTTAAGACCAGGCGGGGAGCTCCGGTCCTCTGAAATGATGCGAACGCGGAAGTAACTTAAAACGGCATTCTATCAAAAGGCCACCAGGGGGCGACCGTTTTGGTGTCAAAAGGACTTCCGTCTCTATACAAGTCAATGGAGAATTCACCAACTTCTCACTTGATTTCTAACCTCAGTAAACGTTTTCAAAATGTGTTTATGGTCTCAATCGCTAGTTTAAAGCCTTCTTCAATGCAGTATGATGTTCATTTGGGACATTTTGGCCTCCCTGATTTTATATGTGACGATAAAGCAGGGTATGCATTAGGGCGTGGCTACGTGGTGATTGACAGGTTGATTGGTTCACAGGTTCAGGAGGGCGCCTCATGCTCCTCCTGATGCCCATATAAGTAGAATCCCTGTTTTTATTTTACCCAGCATGCACCGGAAATTTTCAAGATGGCGCTGCTCAGATCCGATACTATTGGCCTCCGAGCAGCAGTCCACAAACCAATGGGTGACCTCATGGATGTTACGTCCATTTTATGTACAGTCTATGGTTAAGATCCTGAGCAGCTTTTTTTAAACAAAAACCCCAACTTTAAAAGAGCGACAATTCCCACTGCTGTGATTTCACATTTCAGCAGCGACACGTCTGCAGCTGGATTAGAGATGCAAGTCTATCATCAGATGCTTCAGACTATAAACTGCCTGAAATGTGATTTTGTGATTTTAAATAAATGGAAGTGATTGTGTTAAATCAGCTGTGGTATCGATCGCTCCCTCCTGAATCCAATCGAAATCGTATCGTGACACTTTGTGATAACGGCAAACATTGAATCGTTGTGCATTGAATCAATATAATACCGTATCGTGATTTACACCACTAGTAAAACTACTCAAATTTAAAGGGACTGGAGTGCAGTGGGTGACACTGCAGAGGCTCTGAGTGCGTTCCCACCTGTGTTGACGTCACCCACGGTGGCCTGCTTGAACAGCGAGTAGACTTGCAGCATCTCTTCATCGGCAGGCTTCGCTTTCAGCTGCTTCACCTCCTCTGCTGCAGCATCAAATTTAGCCTGCAGCGGAGAAGACAACTGCATCAGAACAATACTCATCATATCAAAAAAATAATGATTATTGTGGCCAGAAATATCACTGTAGTATGTTTATAATCGTAGCATCATCAAACCTTTCTGAAATACTTCTATATAACAGAAAGTAAAAGGCTTTACAGCTACTTGGTTGATCCAGATTCTTAAAATTAGCTGCTTTTCATGGCCTTTCATTATTGTAAATGACATATTTGGACATTGGATGATGTTACTATGATTGTGATTCAGACCTTTTGTAGCTGAAACAATTGAAAAAAATAATCTCCACTTTAATCTAGTGCTGAAACTATCTGCAACTATTTCAATAACTGACTAATTGTTTCAGTAAGTTTTCCAGCAAAAATGCCAAAAGTGACTATTTGGTGCTTTTGTTTGTCATAATAAACTCATTATTTGGTGGTTTAGGATTGTTGGACATGTTTGCTTTCCCCCAGGTTTGGTCCATACACTGATATGTTATGAAACAATGGTTTTAATAAAGGCTAGATTTTTCCAGCACTGTAAATTCCTTCATTTTACTTCTTATTACAGAGGCTAATTCAAATAGATAATCACCAGGTGCAAATTCATGGTTTAAACACATGGGGCATTAATGAGTACTATTTTTACTGGAACCCTGTTGATAGCTATAAGGACAACCAACCCGATACCTTGTGACAACCACCACAGTGATGGTGTTGGCTTGTTTTTTTTTATGGTTAATTACGTTTTTTGTTATAATAAGTTGTAAAAGTGAACGTGAAACCCATTTCAAACCAAGACCTTAAGCTTCCATTTAATGTAGGAATGATTATTGAAAGATATTTTGAAGATCAGCAATTCTCACAAGAGTAAAAAGTGTGACAACCGACCCCGGTCTCCCCTATTCGGCATCGATGCATCCCTACTTATTTGCTTTAATTCAAAGTGCTCTAATGCTCTAACCCTAACCCTTTTCCACTACACAGTTCCAGCATGACTCGCCTCGGTACGGTACCAGGAACCATGTCCATTACAAAAAAGTACCTACTCAACGTGGGCGGGGTCGTCATATCACGGCTCCGCGAAACTGCCGTGACTTCGTTTTATACGTGACACAAAACACATAAACAATGGAGGACATTGAGGCAGTGGTGTACTTGCTGCTGTATGAGGCTTTCTGTCTCACACAAAGCAAGAAAATTGAGCCGTATGGCTGTAACTATGGTAACGCTGCTGCCGGTATTTAAAAATGCCGGGTTTGATTCTTGTGTGGGACGGCTCATGACGCTTCCAGCGACAACTACCAATCAGCGGCCAGCAGTGTGTCGACGTCACATTTTAGTACCGGCTTGGCTCGCTTGGAACCTCACCAGAGCAGGTACTAAAAAAGGACCAGGTACCAGGTACTTTCCCTAGTGGAAACGCAAAAAGAACCGAGGCGAGTCGAGGCGAGTCGTGCTGGAACTGTGTAGTAGAAAAGCACCATAACAGACTAAAGCAGATATAAATACAGTCACAAATGTGGACAGAACCACTGAGCTCTATAATTAATGTCAAGTTATTGTTATATTACTTTAATGACTTGGCCTTCTGTTCACAGTACAGAGTGGATGTTGGAGAAAAACTGTTAAGAGTGAGGCTACTGTGAGTTTCATGTTTCCTGTCTTGCTTTTGACGGTTTGTTTAACCTTTAAACAGGCAGATACAGACTCTTTAACACCATGTTAGGAGCATGATTAGTTAAGGTGGTGGTTTAATTGTGTGTGCTTTGTCCGTTTTCTAATTAGCTAAAAAAAAAAAACTGAAGTGGATAGGTAGACTTGAAGCTTGTGATAGGTTTATACTTTGATAGAAATGATAAAAAAACAGTTTAGAAACTAGTATGTGTGATATTAATGACCAGAGAAAGCAAGAATGTATCACTTCTCTTTATTAAATAAGACCATTACCATTATTACCATTTTTATACCTCAATAGGGGCAACGTATCCTGGGGGAGAAACAACTCATAAAATCCAAAAATATAAAAAATATCTTAAAAATATTTGTAGAAGTGTTTTCCACTCCTCCACTAAAGGGTTAATTTTTATTTTTTAACGCAGCGTGAGCCAATAAATCAATGTTCACCCTTCCAACGCCAGAGTCTCTGATAAGAAAAAGGATAGATTGTGTGTTAAACTTTGCACATGAATGGGATTTGTGGTTACACCGACAGAGCTTCAGCACGACCTGAGATAACCCAGAAATCTCTCCACTCAAATTGTGACTGTGGAAAGGAAGAAGAAAACCCGTATGGGGACAAAAAGCTCATTGATTAATACGGACCCCCCTCCACAAACAACAAAACCCCTTTGCTGTGTCACTCTGTGCCAACTAGGCCAGAGGGTTGGACATCAGATACTTTAAAGTCTCGGAGAAATGATCTGTGACAGTTCTGGATTCATGCAAACGGTGATCCTGTCACTCTGGATGTTGCCAGAGAAGCACTACGGGTGATTGTTTGTATAAATGCACAGAAAACTCTGCATGAAATAGGTCAAACTGCACTGCAAAACTTGACAATTCATACAAAAAAAAAAAGTGCTGCCAGTGTGCGCAAGAACATTTTGCCAGACTGTTGTGACATCTGTGAAGAAATCTCAAGGACGGGCTGAGTCACCTGCTGGATGGTTGTAGGTCAAAGGTCAGGGGAGGGCGGTCTGCTGCTGTGTGTCGGACTGTGAGGCAGCTCATGAACTCTCCCTTACATTACTACTCAATCCTGCAACATGTGACCTGCAGAGCCACATCATGTAAAAATACATTACCAGTAAAAATCCTATCGTATTAAAAGTACTGCAGTATTATGAGTGATGTAGTATGCAGTATTACAGTAAAAGTACTGCAGTATTATAGTGATGTAGTATGCAGTATTACAGTAAAAGTACTGCAGTATTATAGTGATGTAGTATGCAGTATTACAGTAAAAGTACTGCAGTATTATGAGTGATGTAGTATGCAGTATTACAGTAAAAGTACTGCAGTATTATGAGCGATGTAGTATGCAGTATTACAGTAAAAGTACTGCAGTATTATGAGCGATGTAGTATGCAGTATTACAGTAAAAGTACTGCAGTATTATAGTGATGTAGTATGCAGTATTACAGTAAAAGTACTGCAGTATTATGAGTGATGTAGTATGCAGTATTACAGTAAAAGTACTGCAGTATTATGAGCGATGTAGTATGCAGTATTACAGTAAAAGTACTGCAGTATTATGAGTGATGTAGTATGCAGTATTACAGTAAAAGTACTGCAGTATTATAGTGATGTAGTATGCAGTATTACAGTAAAGTAGTGGTTTGGTCCTCTGACTGATATATTATTATTATGACATCATTAGATTATTAATAGTGAAGCATCAGTGTTAGAGCAGCATGTTACTGTTGTAGCTGCTGGAGGTGGAGCTAGTTTACACTACTTTATATACAGTTAGCTAGTTTAGTCCAGTGGTTCCCAACCTAGGGGTGGGGCCCCTCCAAAGGGTCTGCAGATAAATGTGAGGGGTTGTTTGTAGATACTAAACAAAAAATATTAAAAGTAGTTAGCAGCCATGTGCTAACTAACGGAAACCATTACCGGAGGCGCTGTTTATTTCCGCCAGTTAACCAACATCAATCATCCTTTACCGACCATTTACCAACATAAACACGGCTCTGAAATGCCCTTAAACGTTGCTTGCTAGCTTCATACACACCTTTATATCAGCCATCTTCACTTACGGGTCCGACAAGGCAAAGCTGGCCGCACAAAGAGACGATTCAGCGGACGGTGGGAGAGTGAATGTCCGCCCTGCGCTGCTGCTCCAGTGGCACCAGCTAAACCCCGCCCCCCTCTAACGCTATTGGCTGACTCGATGAGCTGTCATAAATCTACGGTCATTCATTGGGTGGCGTGAAAATTGTAACCAATCAAGACAAAGGAGAGTAATCAGATTCATTTTTAATGCAACCATTAATGTAGTTATTTAACCCTTAAACAGGCAGTAGGGCCAAATATTTGTTGCTGGAGGGCCAGATTTGGGGCCGTGAGCCGCTGTTTGCACCAAGGTTATTACAGTTCACTAAAACTAGCAGTGAAAAAGAGAGAAAACTAAATAAAACTACAATGAACAATGCAAAACTAACTAAAACTAAAGTGTGTCGGCATTATTTCATCCTTTACAGCAGGAAGGTTAAACTCATCTTCATTCAAGAGTCACATACAGAACAATATGATCTGATGAGGACAGTATCATTAAAAAGAGGGAAGGAAAGAAGGAAGGAAGGAAAGAAAGAAAGGAAGGAAGGAAGGAAGGAAGAAGGAAGGATGGAAAGACAGAAAGGAAGGAAGGAAGGAAGGATGGAAGGAAGGAAAGAAAGAAAGGATGGAAGGAAGGAAGAAAGAAGGAAGGATGGAAGAAAAAGGATCGATGGAAGGAAGTAAGGAAAGAAGGAAGGAAGAAAGGATGGAAGGAAGGATGGAATGAAGGAAGGAAAGAAAGAAAGGATGGAAGGAAGAATGGGAAGGAAGGAAGAAAGGATGGATAAATATATATATTTGAGAAGATGGAATCAAAGAATTGGGACCTTTTCTTAAAAGAAATGACACAAAAAGATTAATCAATAATCAAAATCGTTAAGTGATTTGTTTAACAGTTTTCAACTAATCGATTAATCAATTTAGCTCCACATAACATACATCAAACACAAGTTAAGGAGGGTCAACAAGTTCACAGACTTTGACAAACTTCATCACACCTTTGTTTTTGTTTTTAATAACCATAATAAATACTGACAACAGCTCATCCTCTGGAGTACAGCGCAGTAACTATCACTAAGTTAACACTTTAAAAAAACAACATTCAAAAAAATGTCCGCTGTCAGAAAACTTTATTCAGAATATTGTAAAACAACATATAGAAAATAAATGTCCATGGTCACAAATACCAGAGGATAAAAAAACTGGGGAAAAAAACTGAAATAAACAGACATACCAGTGAGGTGGATAACAAACCCACAAATTAAACATTATGGCATCATCATCATCATCCTGTTTTTCCTTTTGTTCTCGGCATGCTTGACCTTTGACCTCTGTCCTTTAAGAATCTCATCTGCTCACCATGCAGTGTGTGGATTTGCTTTATAGAGACCATAGTCTTCTTTCCTGAAGAAGGCCACTTCTGTCTCATTTGCTGAAAAGACACAAACACAAACATGGAGATTAAACTGTGATGAAACTGCAGCGATGCATCAATATTACGCTCTTAGGGCCTGATTTACTAAGATCCCAAATAGTGGGTACTAAATTGCGTGCACAGTGCAATCGATGCAGGTGATCTACTAAGAATAACTGCTTAATGAAAACAGGTGCAACAGGTGCAGACAGCAGTATTTAAATGAGGGTTTTGTGTCTTAAAGGAGAGTTTGGACGAGCAGAAATGTGATCAGGTTCTAGTGGAAGAGGTTAACTAATATATTGAGTTATAACAAAAACTAATATTACCAGAAAAACCCACATATGGGAGAGTATTAGTGACAAAGTCAATGCTGTTAGTAAAACCAGAAATATAACACTCCAATAATATTAACGGGGTGGAAAAACTCCGTCCTGTGTGTATTCTGTCATTGTGCCTCTGTCTCCTCGTCTCCATGGTAACAGCAGGTTAATACCTGCCCTTCAAACTTATTATTTATAGACGCAGTTACCGTCAGAAATAATACCTTCAGGTTTGGTAAATCACAATGCGCGTGCTAAATAACATATTTGCATTTTTCTCCTCCCTGTATTTTGCACACTAAGGTTAAAACGCCTCATATTACATTCATTATGGTAAACTAATAATATTACGTTCATTATGGTAAACTAATAATATTACGTTCATTATGGTAAACTATTGATATTACATTCATTACGGTAAACTATTGATATTACATTCATTACGGTAAACTGCTAATATTACATTCATTACGGTAAACTACTAATATTACATTCATTACGGTAAACTACTAATATTACATTCATTACGGTAAACTACTAATATTACATTCATTATGGTAAACTGCTAATATTACATTAATTACGGTAAACTACCAATATTACATTCATTACGGTAAACTATTGATATTACATTCATTACGGTAAACTGCTAATATTACATTCATTACGGTAAACTACTAATATTACATTCATTATGGTAAACTAATAATATTACGTTCATTATGGTAAACTAATAATATTACATTCATTATGGTAAACTAATAATATTACGTTCATTATGGTAAACTAATAATATTACGTTCATTATGGTAAACGTACTAAATGAACAGCGCGTTCATGCACGTTTTTTGCACAGTTGAAAGACGCAAACCTCAGTGCGCTGCGTTAGTAGATCAGCTTGCACATTTTTTTGCAGGTGATGTCAAGTTTGCTCACGTTTTTACACACGCAGCCTTTTAGTAAATCAGACCCTTAGTACTGGAGAATGGAGACTTATTTCTTGGAAATTATATTACAAGATGCAGCACAACTAATATTTAGGGTTTTTGAGCTGATATAAGCCAGAAAACGCCTGGGTCCCGCCTTTTTTTCCTGGTTTGATAAACAGCTGTTGATGACCTTTGAACACAGAACAAAGGCTGAGACGATTGCAGTCATAAAATGACAACAAAGACTTTGTTGTCATTAACTGCAATAAATCCTACCTTCATGACAGTTTATATTACATTTTTAAAATTGTTTTAAATAGATGCTAATTAATCTCTATGGTCATTTTGGAGGCTGTGGTTCATTAGGGTGTCTTATGTATGCAATTAAAAATCAATTCAAAACTGATTATTAACTGAATAAATAGAATAGTAAGGCTTTTACTCCACTTCAATTTGTGTCTGACTAAATGCAGCATGAAACATGATATGCTGATAAGGTGTGATTAGTTGATGAATGTTTGACTAAGACTAACTTTTCATGACTGGCGTTTCATTTTAGGATAAAGACTTCCCTGTACATGTTGAAAGCGCTTGAACAGTCATGACAAACTTACCAATACCAGCAGCTCTGAGGGTCAGGCCTTCTTGAAGAATGAGCTTTTCATCGTCCTCTAAACTCATCACCAGCTCATTTGTCTGCCAAAGGAAAAAAAAACCACTTTGGATTTCAGGGAACCACATAATTCCTCAACTAAATGTAAAGTTAAATCTACAATTAACTATAATACCAATCTAATCGTTTCTGTGCTGATCGCTTGTTAATGTATATGACTGAGTTCATTCCATGGACATCCTAAACCTTTGAGCTGTCTGTGCAACCGCTCCAGTGCCAGTCATAGCTACACATCAGCATATTATCCCTGTTTGAATGTCTAAAGTAGAGCTTCAACGATTAGTCAACAGGAAATAGGGATGCTCGATATTGACTTTTCTGCCGATATCCGATATTCCGATATTCCCCAACTCTTAATTTCCGATACCGATATCACCCGATACTGATATTTGCAGGCTTTTTACACCAAAACTATTAGGTAACAACATAACATATCTCCTACTGTTGAATTAACACATTATGCCTAATTTTATTGTGATGCCCCACTGGATGCACAAATAAATGCAACGTGGCTTTCCACATGTAAACACTGTCTGTGCAAAATAAGAGAACAACTTCAACTTAAGTCATGGAAAAAAGTGCCAATATGGCACTGCCATATTTATTATGCTGCTTTGCAGTCATTGCATATTACACATTTACTATCCGTAGGGAACACTTGGAAATAGTTCCAAACCACAGACATAAGCCCCGTTTCTAGAGGCGGGACCTTTTATAGGAACGTCCTCTCACTCGGTCCTCTCAGCTGTTGTGTCTCCAGCAGAGTAGGACCCAGATAGGACCCAGAGTAGGACCCAGAGTAGGACCCAGAGTAGGACCCAGAGTAGGACCCAGATAGGACCTAGATAGGACCCAGATAGGACCCACCAGACTCTGACGGTGACGTCACAGGGGCGACTCGCCGAAAGCATAACAGAGAAAATGACAACGAGGAGGTAAACCTTCTGTTTGTGTGTTCGTGTACATGGCGGTGGACGCTATGAACTTGTTAGCTACAGTTAGCCACGGTTAGCCACGGTTAGAGACCCACGAGTCTAGCGTGTTGTTGTTATATGTCATCAAGCGCGCGCCGGTAAACGTCCCATGCTGCATTCATGCAGGCTCGGAAATGCTGAAGCCTACAGAACAAACATCGGTTATAAAAACCTGATACCGATACTCCCCGATATTACATTTTTAAGTGAATATCAGCCGATAATATCGGAGGGCCGATAATATCGGACATCCCTGACAGGAAATTAATTCATCAACTATTTTGATCATTAATTTGTAGGTCTGGGGATTGTTAAAAAAATTATGATACCTGTACAAATAGTAGTAGTACCCTTAAAGTGATACTGATACCAACTGAGTACTTCATTAAAAAGCCATTGCAATAAATAGGAGAACATTGTGTTAATTTGGCTGTGAGGAAGTCCATACAAATAGTCATATTTTCTATTGGAGGTATAATTTGATGGGTGACGTTTCAATACTTATTGTATCAATCAATTTATTTCAGTCGATACCTTAAAAAAAAGGTACCCAACCCTATTCATTTGTTATTTTGAGCCATTATTGAGGGGAAAAAAACTAATTATCTGATTGCAACTTCTAGAATGTAAATATTTCCTGGTTTATTTAGTTCTCTATGACAGTAAACTGAATATATTTGGTGTTTGGACGCCTGAGCGGGACAAAATAAGACACTGAAGACTTTAACTTGGGCTCTGGGACAAATGCTTGACATTTTACATTCATTTTATTGATCATACAATGAATTGATTAATTGAGAAAATGATCACCAGAGTAATCAATACCCGAAATAACCATCAAACTGTTTTACTTATATTATTTTGAGTTGGCAACTGGGACATTATTACAGAAAGTAGCTGTACCTTTGCTCCGTGTGCTTGGTGGATAATCTTCATTGTGTCTGTAAATACAAGAGGATGGAAAAAAAATAAATAAAATGACAACCTCCACTTTAAAGGATTAGTCATAATTACCTGTTGCCTCACTTAGTTGCCTTTTACCACATCACTGTGTGTAAATGATGCTGCAGTTCTTACATGCCTCGACCAAAGTTACAACCAAACCAACGCCCTCGATTGGGGGAAAATCTAACACTGATTACTTTGGTCTCAGTCTGTTCTAAAAAACCTACACTTAACACCCTTTCCACCATATACTCACCACTTTAACAAGCAGAGACACACAGATCCAAACCATAAACATAAAATATGGACATGCAGAAACACAAAATAATGAAAAACCCAACAAAGAAAACATACCGTATGCATATTTCTTGAAAGGTGGAGGAAGTCCTGGTCTTGTTGCAATATCTGGAAAACAGGAAGGATTGTTTGGTTAATTTCTCCTGCTCTTCTTCAGACTATTTCTATATACAGACTACTATGTGTAAAAGAAAGATAGTAGAAACTATAAGAGTATCCCATTAAATTATACCTGTGTTGGGAGCTACAGTGTGCTGACCTTTTTCTGCTGTTACAATACTGCGATTAAGACATTGGTGCGATTATGCTGTTTACATAATTGCAAAGTGTCATATGGTTAATTCAATTATCTAGAGAGTCATTACTTCCTGTTCTCTTTTCCATTACTTTTAAATCAATAATGAACACATGAGAACCTGACTGCTACACACGACACGCAACACGAACTCTGACTCCTCAAATTTCCACATGCCATGTTTCTGCCGTGCTTTTGTGCACATACACACCTTTATTAGAGTTTCAGTAATTTGACTCAGGCGTATAGATTAGACTAGATTAGATTTTACTTTATTAATCCCACAACGGGGAAATTCACTTGTAACAGCAGCAAAACAGAAGCCAAAAGCCGGTAATATACACTACAGAAACCGTTAACCCTTACATACATACGAGTATTTCACAGTATACCCTCATAATTAGTCTATTATTACATCATTTTGGACATGAATACCTTATCGGTCATTAATAAATTAGTGATGAATTCTCAATGAAAGTTTCAGAGAGCAGACATTCTTTAGTTTTCAGACTTTTTGTTGAATACTTGCATAAATATGAGTCAATGACTCCACAAAAAATATGTGTCACAGCTGCACAAGAATATTTTTAGAAAGTTGGGGGTCGAATTAGACCCTAAACAGTATGTAAGGGTTAAACATATACATGCTAACCGAGCCAAAACAAGTACTAGAAGTAAAGTGACCAGAATATAAATACTACTGCACATGATAAACAGTTTGCGATGTGAAAATATAAATACATATATGAATATAAATATATGGTGAGTAGTGGTTGTGATTGAGAGAAGAAACTACAACATGTTGAGGTTGTGCAGATGTTGTAGAGTCTGACAGCAGTAGGAATGAAAGACCTGCTGAATCACACTGTGGGTGTCATGGCACTTTTCCACTACACAGTCCCAGCACGACTCGCCTCGCCTTGGTTCTTTTTGCATTCTTTTTGCGTTTCCACTAGCCGTGCTATGACGACCCCGCCCACGTTGAGTAGGTACTTTTTTGTAATGGAAAAAGGTCTGTTCTGGAACCGTACCGAGGCGAGCCGAGTCGAGGCGAGTCGTGCTGGAACTGTGTAGTGGAAAAGCGCCATAACAGTCTGCTGCTGAAGGAGCTACTCAGGGGGTGAGAGGTGTTGTCCATGATGGATGTCAGCTTTACTAACATCCTCCTCTCACCCACCTCCTCTATGGAGTCCAGCTGACAGTCCAGGACAGAGCTCGCTCTCCTGATCAGTTTGTTGAGTCTCTTCCTGTCCCTGACCGTGCTGCCCCCTCTCCAGCAGACCACAGTGTACAAGATGGCCGAAACAACCACAAATCATAAAAAGTCCTGAGGAGAGCCCTCACCCTCCGACTGGCTCTAAATAATGCGGGTAAGATCGGAATAATCCACATATTTAACTGCGATTATGCTTTCTCTGACAATGAGCATAATCACATTAAAATAATCAAAGTATTGTGTTTAAATTTTATTTATTTATTTTTATTTTTTTTAAGTGACACTCAAATGAAACAGCTCTCCTTAAAAGTTCAAATGACGCTCTAATGGCATCAAATGCTGGAGAGTGTTTGATTTGGTTGTATTGGACCTTAGTGCAGCATTTGATAATGACAAACACGTATGAATCCACAGGCTCAAACACATTGTGGGCATTTCTGTGTTTCAGTGTTTCTTCCTCTTTCTCAGTGATGGGACTCTATCAGTCTCTGACGGTGAAAATATGTTCTAACAGTCCAACGGGTGGTCACACATTACACCTATTCTAACCTCTCTGCATTGGCTGCACTGTTCATCTCACGATTCATTTTAAAATCTTAATGCTCACTTATACAGCCATACATGTGCCCAAGTTCCACTTTATATTGTGGACCTTCTGCACCCTGACACCACAAGCCAAGCTTTTATGTCCTCCAACCAGGGTCTTCGGAGTGACCCCGACTCAGGGAGATCCTACTCTCCAGTCAGCAGCGCCTAAGCTTTGGAATAGTCCCTAAAAATCTGAGTTCCCTCGCCTTTGTTGACTCTTTTACATTCAAAAAGCAGTTAGAAAATAGTTGTTAGTGCAGTAAACAAGTAAACAAAAGAACTTATACATAGCTGTGATGCTTCTCCATACAGAGATGACAAAACCTAAAGAGTTTACCACCTCAGGCTGTTTACCTGCAGGAAACAAGTATTACCAGCTAGACAAAGAGGGATTAACTGTCATTTTTGGAGTACAGTATTTCCACAAGTAGTTGTATGTAAGAAAATGTGCAACTTGCACAGGTCACCGGCCACTGATTAGTTTATTCCAGGAGGTGAAAGCTGTACCACAGATAGGTACAGACACAGAGTTGAGACACTGTTTGCTTACAGTTGTGGGTGGTTGTACAGCTGAAAACTCATTTTTGACTTTATTTTCTTGAGCATTCAGAGAGTTGACACTGAACTGTTAAAAAGGTGTTCATCTTCATACATATATGTCATCAAAAAATATGTGCATTTTAGTTAGTTATTTCAATATTATCCAGTCATACCAAAGTCCAAAGTCAGCTTTATTGTCAATTTCTTTACATGTACCCGACATAGAAAGGAATCGAGAAGACGTTTCTCACTATCCCACGGTGAAACAGATAAAGTGCACAGGCACAACAGGTAAGACATTTCCTAATACTAAAAAGATAGACAATGAATATAAGGTCTAGGAGTCTACTTTGTATATGTAGGAAGTAGCAGCATAAGTTTCTGTATAAGTTATGTTGTGGTGGTGCAAAAAGGCAGTCAGTAATGGCAGCAAAAGTTCTGTAAGATATGTTTGTGACAGAAACAGTGCAAAAGGAACAGTCATACAGCCGTGTGTTGCTAATCACACTTGAAAATTCAAACAAACCTTAAGAAAAAGCAAACAGACAAAGAACAATGGTGTCTGCTGCCTCACTCACTCACTCACTCACTCAGTCACTCAGTCACTCAGTCACTCACTCACTCAGTCACTCACCCTGGTAAAGAAAAACCCATCAACCCTGCTGGTCCTGTACCTGCCTAACTATAGAAATAGATTCACCTTGTGTGACTTAGTTAGTTAGTTAGTTAGTCAGTTCGTTAGTTGTCATTGCACATTAAATACAATGTTTGTTCAGGTTTCCCTGTAAGTAAATAAATAAATAAATTTAAAAAAATAAAAATTTAAAAATATATGTATGTATATAATGTATATACATACACATATACATAATATATATGTGTATATATTACATATAAATAAATACATGGATGTATAAATAGTAGCCCAGTACCTTCAAAACAAAAGCATAAACCAGTACTCAAATTAACTACATTTATGGTGATATTATAATCAAACTAATTCAGCTATATTCTTTAAAACAAACAGCAACAAAAATTAATTAACATCATTATCATACTGCATTGAAGAAGGCTTTAAACTAGCGATTGAGACCATAAACACATTTTGAAAACGTTTACTGAGGTTAGAAATCAAGTGAGAAGTTGGTGAATTCTCCATTGACTTGTATAGAGACGGAAGTCCTTTTGACACCAAAACGGTCGCCCCCTGGTGGCCTTTTGATAGAATGCAGTTTTAAGTTACTTCCGCGTTGGCCTCATTTCAGAGGACCGGAACTTCGCGCAAATCGGAATTATCCGTTTCATCGCTGGTATGGATGTGTGACTCCAGTCCTTCACCGTGTGTATTTTGGTCTCCATGGCAACAGTGCGCTGATTGGCTGTGACTTGTTGCGCAAGCGCAGTTGCAGCGCGACCCACATTTTTACTGCAGCACTAGTTCTCTCCTCCTTTCTTGTGTCTTTTGTGCCTGTATTTTAAAAGAAAAGTGTTGATATTTGTTTTGGATTATTTGCAGGGGTTGTGAATGTATTTTGTTTTGTTTTATATAAGTATTTATTTAAATTTATGTTAAAACGAAAAATAAGTTTATTTTTTTTGTATTTATTTGTTGTATATTTTGTTATGAAAAGGACATTTTTTAGTATATTATTTTTATTGTTTTTATGAAAAGGATATTTTTGTTTTGTTGTTAAAATTAAAAATACATTTTTATAGTTGAGTCATATATTCTATTTTTCTACTATACACCACTGTATTGTTAAGTTGGTTGGTGGTGGATATATTGATTTGTTGTGGCTTTGTTGAGCGACTAATAAACGGACCTTTGACTCATTGAAAACACATTTTGTGGATCTTTAAGATTTGTATTTGAGGAACACTGGTGTATATCAATGATGGATATCCATTGAGAGGTTTTCAACCAGGTTTTCTTCTTTTTCTTTCCTTTGTCTCTCATTTATTATTACAGTTAATGACCCTTATTATGCCTTCACATAACTGTAAACCATGTTGTTGTTATTGCAAAAACTGTGAACTGGAGTGACTGATTTCTTTTTTTGTACATTTCAAACTTCAATAAAGTTTGACAAAAAAAAAAAAAAAAAGGGGGAAAAAAAGGAATTTCATGACTGTGGGAACCCTGCTGTCCCATACTACTCAAATGTTGGCAGGTATGGTGTATCCCCAAGATTTAAACTAGGTTCCTACAGTAAAACCAGCTCAATGGAAGATGAAGCAGCATCACAGCAACACATGACATTTCCTCACCGTGTCTGACCAGCTGGATGAACTCCTGCACAGTCTGCTCCACACTGACTCCGTGAAACACAACCGGCCTGAAGTTTCTGTGCTCGAAGGACCTCACCAGCCGAACCGTGACCACAGCTGCATCAGAGGCCATGTCCAGCTGATGTGTTGTTTTATTTTCCAGTTCACATGTGAGGAAATGACTTATATCTGATCAGACCTGAGCAGTCGATAAAGCTTCATCCATCAAGACCCGAGCAGCCGATAACCGAGCGCGTCGTCATTACTGCTCTTATAATTCATCCACGCGCCTACAATGCTGCAGTGCGGATCTATTAAAGAGGATATAATCATGCAGGTCTATATTCTTCATCTGGGGCTTTTCTGGAGTATATTTACATAATTTACAGTTTAAAAAAAAACAACAACAACAACAAATTCTAGGCCTATTTATCTTATGCTGGCCCTTAATGCAGCACCTCATTTCATTTAGTATTAAAGTACAGTATCACATTTTTTAAAGAGCATCTTAAACCAGAAGTCAGGAGCCCAAAGTAACATGAAGTGTGTTTATGTGTCTGTAATGATTCCTCCTGTTCATACTGAGCATTAGAAGATCCCTTCATAATGTTTACTGTAATGATTCCTCCTGTTCATACTGAGCATTAGAAGATCCCTTCATCATGTTTACAATGGAAGTAATGGAGGACTAAACCCACAGTCCTCCTTCTGTGGAAACATGGATTTAAAAGTTGATCTGAAGCTAATATGAAGCTTCAGTCGTCTGAATGAGTCAAATCTTCATCTTCTATGTTTCAGCGTTTCAGTGTTTTTAGTAGCAAAGTCTTTGTGTTACTATGGTTACACCACAGCTCAACAGGAAACACTGAGAGGGAATCTGATGCTAAAAAGACTGATACTACAAAAAGTACTACTACTACTACATAAAGTACTACTACTATTGTAACAACTACTATTACTACTACTACTACAAAATGTACTACATCTACTACTACTACCACTGTAACTACTACTACTATAACAATAACTAGCCTACTACTACTACAAAAAGTACTACTTGTAGTACTACTACTACTACTACTGTACTACTTATACTACTACAAAAAGGACGACAACTGTTACTACTACTACATAAAGTACTACTACTCTATCGTTGTGATTGTTACTATACTTCCACCACAGCTCTACAGGGAAACACTAAGAGGGAATCTGATGTTAAAAAGACAGTAAACATGTCAGATATCTCTTGATATGAACTCAGACTGATGAAGCTCAATAGAAGCTGATCATCTACTTTAAATGACTGTGTGGAAACACTGTGATACAGTCCTCCATCACTGAACACTGGAAGCACATTAGAAGCAGATCTGTTAATATTCAGTATGAACAGTGAGATCTGTTAATATTCAGTATGAACAGTGAGATCTGTTAATATTCAGTATGAACAGATGGAAGGAAGGAAGGAAAAAAACAAGGAAAGAAGGAAGTGAGAAAGAAAGAAAGGTTGGTAAAGAAGACAAGAAGGAAGGAAGGAAGGAAGGAAGGAAGGAAGTATGAACAGTGAGATCTGTTAATAGTCAGTATGAACAGATGGAAGGAAGGAAGGAAAAAGAAACAAGGAAAGAAGGAAGTGAGAAAGAAAGAAAGGTTGGTAAAGAAGACAAGAAGGAAGGAAGGAAGGAAGGAAGGAAGTATGAACAGTGAGATCTGTTAATATTCAGTATGAACAGATGGAAGGAAGGAAGGAAAAAGAAACAAGGAAAGAAGGAAGTGGGAAAGAAAGAAAGGTTGGTAAAGAAGACAAGAAGGAAGGAAGGAAGGAAGGAAGGAAGGAAGGAAGTATGAACAGTGAGATCTGTTAATATTCAGTATGAACAGTGAGATCTGTTAATAGTCAGTATGAACAGATGGAAGGAAGGAAGGAAAAAGAAACAAGGAAAGAAGGAAGTGAGAAAGAAAGAAAGGTTGGTAAAGAAGACAAGAAGGAAGGAAGGAAGGAAGGAAGGAAGTATGAACAGTGAGATCTGTTAATAGTCAGTATGAACAGGAGGAATGATTACAGAGAGGAAAACCTTGTTACTGTTTATATGGAGACCTGGCTGATGGAAACATTTTCATTGAAACATATATAAACATAGCATGCATCACAGCTTATCATCAGTGTTTTAGAGCAGCAGCACAAACAACCTCCAACATGACCTGAGGGGCACAAACGTCCCCCAGAAACAGCACAAAATGAACATTATGATTTAAAGACAGGATTTATTGGAACACATTACATTATACAGGATGTTCTCATATCCAGCAGGTGTATTTAATACGTTAGGCACTTTGTTCTTCAGTGGATTGCCTCATGCTTGAATTACAGACTCAGTCGTTGTTTTATCAGCTGGATGTAGAAGTTTGCAAGTGACAAATATGCCTGATTTTCACAATTAAAGCCAATGGTCATAGTGTATGTCCCTTTTCTTTTATCAGATCTGTTTACGGCTCAGTAACAAATAAAAGTTGGCAAGAATAGCAATTCAAAATATATCTTAAAAAATAGTTTTAAAGGCAGGTTTGTTAAAATGTACATTTTAACAGCAAGTTGAATTATTTGGTACAAAGTTTTTATGGTTACACCACTGAGACATTTTTGCCATAATCCTCTAATATATTATCTAAATGTGATGCTGGGTCCACAAAAAAAGAAAGTGTGAAAGTTATTCATACGTTTATTTTCACATTTTAACCCTTTAAATTTAAACTAAACCACATGGAGACAATAAAAACCATCATTGACCCAAATATGATCACGCTTCATAAGGATTCAAATCTGGTCATGTTGAATTAATAGGCTTGTATCCAAAATATTTTCTTTTTTTGGATGTTCAGTGTTTCTGTACTACAAACACAGTTTAAACAGAACATTACAAAAATAAAGATTTGTGATGAAAATATATATACAAGTCTGTCCCTTTAAAAGTAAAGTGTGTTGCTTCAGTAGACTTTAACCTGCTCTGAAAGTTCAGAGTACGAAAGGTGATTTTCACTTCGGGCTTCAGCACCTACGAGTGATTGCATTCATATTTTCTGACAGTTTCAGCTCCTCTGATACGACTGCTGACACTGATAGAAAAGCATCTGCTGGTTTCGGACTCTTCTTTTCACTCTTGTTGATGATGCTAATGATCAAAATGAACTTAAGCTCTGCCCGTCTGGCACAGAAGCAAGCTGCTATGAACTGACAAATATATGCACATAACCTTGAAAGCAATATTAATATAATATTTGAGCATAAACACAAAGCGGAAATGTTTCTCATCGTGGTTATATGGTTGATATGGCAGGATCTGGATTCATGTAAGCAACATTTTAATGTGGTTCGTCTGTATTTCAGCTTTAACTTCTAAATAGTTTCCCTACATATGTTTATATGTATATGGCATCATTAAAAGTGTGCTTAGTTAGCAGCTCCTGTTTGCAGTGTATCATGATGTACAGATAAGTATCACTGGATCACTTTGAAAAATAGGCCTGTCACAATAACTATTGTACCATAAGTCGATCAACATCATCATGTCTATATATCGACTTATCCCAGCCAGCATGTCCATGTGGGCCCCCATAAGGGTTACATTTGGGCTGTAATATGGGTGGGTTTTTCTGCAGTATCCATGGTGACCCCACCTGTGTGTGCCCATATGGGCTTCAAATGGGTTCTGATTGGGTTTCAGGTGGGGCCCAACTGGGTGAGACCAATGTAGGCCCCATATATTAGCCCATATGGGGTTTAAGTGGGTTCAGAATGGACCTTCAACAGGGCCCATTTAGCCAGAACTTTCTGAAACAATATGGGGCCCATACAATTTGCCCTGTTTCTGCCCACTTACATCCCTTATGGTGCTCATACAGTCAGCCCACATGGGCTTCACATGTTGGGCCCATGTTACTGAAACCATGTGGGACCCACAATATTTGCCCAGTTCAATGCCCACTCAGTACCCAAGTAGCCCACATTTAACCCATGTGGGGTTAACTCTAAGGTAAATAACTCTGTCTACCATAATGGCAGTGTGTGTTTTACATTATTATGCTATTATATTATCATTATATCAGTGGTATAAAATAACCTTCAGATGACAATAATATCGTTTATCGGGATTATTTCTGAGACAATATATCGTCCAACTAAAGTAGTTATGGTGACCGGACTATTAGAAACTTGGATGATTCTCAAGCGAGTTCTTGAGTTATGAGCAGCGTTTTTTTCTCTAAGAGCGTTTATGGATGTTTATTTGTGACAGACATCAAAGATACAGATCCGTATTGTGTTGATGAGTAAAGTATCCCTTTCACCTCAGGCAGTACATCTGTCCCTCCCTCCTCACAGTTTGAAAACCTTTGAAAGTGCATGTGAGCCCGGCTACAGACAGATGGCCCTGTTTTCTCATTCAAAGCTACTGCCATTTACTTTCATAGAGCAACACAGTTTATGTTGCATGATTTTTGGATAATGAAGTTGCTTCTTTTTACCTTCAGGACCATTTAAGTGCACGGATGCTTCTTGCACCTTTAACCAAAGTCAAAAATACATTTGATCCGTCCTTCAGCCATTTCATTTATACTGTATATAACACTTTCCTCTTTTCAGTCCCTGGTTTGGAGTATATTTTTCCTGGTGATGCTCTTTGTTGATTATTAGACTATTTGCAAGTAAGTTCTCCCTGCACGCTTCACACTGTGCAAGATCAGTTTCACATGTTGCGTTCTCTTGGACCCTACGACATGATCAGGTGACATTTCTACGCTCACTGTCGCTTTCCCCTGTTACCCCTTGATTCCACCGGGTGCGGGTGCGCCACATTCCGGCTCCGAAAAGGCCTCTTGGAGCTGTGAACATGAAGGAAAATTACCAAATCAACTAAATTTGAGCAAGTTAACAAAATCGGGCTGATTAGTTGTGTTGCTTCTACAGTAATTACGGTAGCCTAAAGACACTCGTTTGGATTTGATTGGGCTGCCGTAATTACTATATTAACAGTACAACTTCATTTAAAAGGCAGATTGCTCCCTGTGGGTAGTACGCAGTGCAGAGGATGGATCGTGGCCAGGTGGGGAGTTTCGGTCCTCTGAAATGAGGCCAACGTGGAAGTAACTAAAAACTGCATTCTATCAAAAGGCCACCAGGGGGCGACCGTTTTGGTGTCAAAAGGACTTCCGTCTCTATACAAGTCAATGGAGAATTCACCAACTTCTCACTTGATTTCTAACCTCAGTAAACGTTTTCAAAATGTGTTTATGGTCTCAATCGCTAGTTTAAAGCCTTCTTCAATGCAGTATGATGTTCATTTGGGACATTTTGGCCTCCCTGATTTTATATTTGACGATAAAGCAGGGTATGCATTAGGGCGTGGCTACGTGGTGATTGACAGGTTGATTGGTTCACAGGTTCAGGAGGGCGCCTCATGCTCCTCCTGATGCCCATATAAGTAGAATCCGTGTTTTTATTTTACCCAGCATGCACCGGAAATTTTCAAGATGGCGCACTCAGATCTGATACTATTGGCTTCCACGCAGCAGTCCACAAAACAATGGGTGACGTCACGGATGTTACGTCCATTTTTTATATACAGTCTATGATCGTGGCGCATACACGCCCGGTGGACAACGCAGGTTAGTATGAAGAAGGAAAGTCCAGCTGCAGCCTATCAAACACACAGAGGAAGTGACAGAATGGCAGAGACTCTCACAGAGAGGAGAAACACCTCTGGGTTGTCCTGATTGGTCTCTCCTACTACCTGAAACACTAGACGTCACCAAAGTTTCGAGGTGGGTCTGCTTCCTTTCGGTTATTTGGGGGCCGGTGTCGTGCACTCTCCCAGCCCCTGCGAATCTTTGCCAGCCTGAACGCCAGGCACGGCAGAGCCAAGAGGATCCGCCCGACCAGGACCACACAGGGCAGGATGAGAGCCAGCAGGTACACAGGTGGCAGGTAGTAAGGGTAGGCCTCAGCAGAAAAGGTAAAGTCCCAGCCGAAGAAGAGCGTGTGCATGACGGAGAGAGTTAAGGCAGCGTAACCAAGTCCTGACTGGAGAAAAAACACACACACACACAAAAAACTCTTTAATACTCAGAGAGTTTAAATTATTTAAGATGACAAAATACAGAGAGGAGAATTGGTTGGTACGTACAAAAAAGTGGCCAGAAAATGGCCACATACTGTTCAAGGTTCAATTTGACCCATTTTTATATCTGAGAGCTTTAAACATACTTCTTTCCATTAGCCTGAAATGTGATGACTTTACCTAAGGTGACCCACAATGTGACCCACAAGCTCTTAATGGTCAGGCTTCATCATATCTGAAAGAGCTTATAGAACCTAATGAACCTACCAGAACACTCTGCTCCCAGCATGCAGGCCTACTGCTGGTTGCTAGTATCTCTAAAAGTAGAATGGGAGGCAGAGCCTTCAGTTATCAGGCTCTTCTCCTGTTGAACCATCTCCCAGATTGGGTCGGGGGGGCAGACACCCTCTCTACATTTAAGAGTAGGCTTCAAACTTTCCTTTGTGATAAAGCTTATAGTTGTGGTGGTTCCAGTTCCTAGTTTATGCTGCTATAGGCTTAGACTGCCGGGGGACTCCCATGATGCACTGAGCTCCTCTCTCCTCTCTCTCTCTCTCTCTCTCTCTCTCTCTCTATCCATCCATCTATATCCAATAACATTCATGTACCATTAATGCATCAATAAGCTAAACTTCTTCCCCGGAGTTGTCTGTGCTTTTTAGTCTCACAGGTAATCTGGTCCTGTAGACGTCTGGATGACAGATTCCAGTCCCTGAGCTACTATATGCTTCTCTCCTCTCCTTCCTCTCTCTCCTCTCCTTCCTCTCCTCTCTCTCTCTCTCCTCTCCTTCCTCTCTCTCCTCTCTACTCCAACCGGTCGAGGCAGATGTTCTCCCACTGTGAGTCTGGTTCTGAGGTTTCTTCCTGTTAAAAAGGAGTTTTTTCTTGCCACTGTCGCCAAGTGCTGCTCATGTGTGAATGTTTGGTCTCTTTAAATTAAACCTGAAGAGTTCGGTTTAGACCTGCTCTATGTGTAAAGTGCCTTGAGATGACTTTGTTGTGATTTGGCGCTATACAAATAAAGATTGATTGATTGATGGTTAATATGGTAATCTGCTGACCTGAACAAATGTAAACTCCCTCCAGTTGAGAGCATTTCCCACAGAGGGAAGAGAGGTAACAGCCAGCAGAGAGAGGACTCCAAATCCCAGAATTCCACAGGACAGGTAGAGATCAGACCTCCACACCATCTTCTCTACCCAGGAGTTTTCAACACCAGCTTTCACCTAAAAAAAAGAGGTTATCATTTAAAACGAAAATCAGAGCTGATGTAAAACAGTAACTCAAACACTGTGTGTGTGTACACCTGTCCAGTCTCACCTGGTGGTAAGCAGCATTTAGCAGTGTGTATCCCGCAGCACGCCTCAGTGTCAGACACATACTGTACACAGCGTGGAGGGCAGCACACAGGAAGCTCAGCAGGCCAAGATGTTTCCTCCTGCACAGCCAGAAGTCTAACCAACCAGGAAATCTCTTATATTTGGTTCCTCTGCTGAGCTGAAGGACAGCCGCCAGCAGACCTGAAAAAAACAAAAAACAAAAAACAAGTGCAGTTATCATCTTTTATTTCACTTATGTTGAATGTGTTCTGTAAAGGGCCGTCCACACTAAGAACAATAACTATAACAATAAATATAAAGATAAGGATGTGAGCGTCCACACTTATGAACAGCTGTGTCTGCAGCTAATGAAAACAGATATAGATGACCTGTTACTGCTGTATGTTGTAGACAAAGCAGAGTATTTCCTAGGGCCAGGCAATATATCGAGACTGGATATCGTAATATCAAGATATGAGACTAGATATCGTAATATCAAGATATGAGACTAGATATCGTAATATCAAGATATGAGACTATATATCGTAATATCAAGATATGAGACTATATATCGTGATATCAAGATATGAGACTAGATATCGTAATATCAAGATATGAGACTGGATATCGTAATATCAAGATATGAGAGTGGATATCGTAATATCAAGATATGAGACTATATATCGTAATATCGTAACATGAGACTGGATATCGTAATATCAAGATATGAGACTATATATCGTTAAATCAAGATATGAGACTGGATATCGTGATATCAAGATATAAGACAGGTTATCGTGATATCAAGATATGAGACTATATATCGTAATATCAAGATAAGAGACTATATATCGTAATATCGTAACATGAGACTAGATATCGTAATATCAAGATATGAGACTAGATATCGTAATATCAAGATATGAGACTATATATCGTAATATCGTAACATGAGACTAGATATCGTAATATCAAGATATAAGACAGGTTATCGTGATATCAAGATATGAGACTAGATATCGTAATATCAAGATAAGAGACTATATATCGTAATATCGTAACATGAAACTATGTATCGTAATATCAAGATGAGACTAGATATCGTAATATCAAGATATAAGACAGGATATCGTAATATCAAGATATGAGACTATATATCGTAATATCGTAACATGAGACTAGATATCGTAATATCAAGATATAAGACAGGTTATCGTGATATCAAGATATGAGACAGGTTATCGTGATATCAAGATATGAGACTAGATATCGTAATATCAAGATAAGAGACTATATATCGTAATATTGTAACATGAAACTATGTATCGTAATATCAAGATGAGACTAGATATCGTGATATCAAGATATGAGACAGGATATCGTTATATCAAGATATAAGACAGGATATCGTAATATCAAGATATGAGACGATATATCGTAATATCGTAACATGAGACTAGATATCGTAATAACGTAACATGAGTCTGGATATCGTAATATCAAGATATGAGACTGGATATCGTAATATCAAGATATAAGACAGGTTATCGTGATATCAAGATATGAGACTAGATATCGTAATATCAAGATAAGAGACTATATATCGTAATATCGTAACATGAAACTATGTATCGTAATATCAAGATGAGACTAGATATCGTAATATCAAGATATGAGACAGGATATCGTTATATCAAGATATAAGACAGGATATCGTAATATCAAGATATGAGACTAGATATCGTAATATCGTAACATGAGACTAGATATCGTAATATCAAGATATAAGACAGGTTATCGTGATATCAAGATATGAGACAGGTTATCGTGATATCAAGATATGAGACTAGATATCGTAATATCAAGATAAGAGACTATATATCGTAATATTGTAACATGAAACTATGTATCGTAATATCAAGATGAGACTAGATATCGTGATATCAAGATATGAGACAGGATATCGTTATATCAAGATATAAGACAGGATATCGTAATATCAAGATATGAGACGATATATCGTAATATCGTAACATGAGACTAGATATCGTAATAACGTAACATGAGTCTGGATATCGTAATATCAAGATATGAGACTAGATATCGTAATATCAAGATATGAGACTAGATATCGTAATATCAAGTTATGAGACTATATATCGTAATATCAAGATATGAGACTATATATCGTAATATCAAGATATGAGACTGGATATCGTGATATCAAGATATAAGACAAGTTATCGTGATATCAAGATATAAGACAGGTTATCGTGATATCAAGATATGAGACTGGATATCGTAATATCAAGATATAAGACAGGATATCGTAATATAAAGATATGAGACTGGATATCGTAATATCGTAACATGAGACTGAATATCGTAATATAACAATATGAGACTGAATATCGTAATATTGCGATATGACATAAGTGACTTTTCCTGGTTTTAAACGCTGCATTATTGATGCAATTTTATATGATTGCATTTTATGAACTGACCAGACTGTTGTAGCAGTTATTTGTCTTTACCCACTTAGTCATTATACCCACATTACTGATGATTATTTATCATATTCTCATATGTGATTTTGTCCCTATTTTCCAGCTCTAATATGTTCATATGTCTTAAAATATGTCTGGAGGTCATTCAAACAGTTTGTTCATACTGGAAACAGAATTGTCTCGTCTGCACTAACTCAGCGGTTTCTCTCTGGAGACTTCAGATAAAGACTTTAACACATCTGCTCAGGAACCATTTTACACTTTGAATCAAGTGACTGCTTGAGGTTCAGTACCTGGCAGATAGACCAGAGCCAGTGTGATCAGGGCGACCGCCGGCAGCGTCTGATTCACCGCCACCAGGGGGAGCTGGTAGAAATTGTTCTCCCCATGATCGAGGTAGGGCAGCAGAATGCGCCTCAGGAAGTTGTAACCATAGAAAAAGAGGAAGAGGAGGAAGGTGGCCAGGATGGGGGCTCCCCAGGAGGGAAAGAGGAGGAGCGGCGCCTCCTCAATGTCCCGAGAGGAGCACAGACCCCCCAGATCCACGGGACTGAAGCCCAGACGACGAGCCAGCTGGACCACCGAGGATTTAGAGACGGAGCAGTCGCTGCAGATCAGGACCTGTTGGGGGGGGGGGGGGTTTAATGAATCGTAAACACCACTTCCTGTAAGAGTTTTATTTTTATATATTTTTTAAGGTTTTTTTTCAATATCTGGAACAAACTCGCAGAATATTTGAGGTTTGCTGCAACTCTCAGTTTTCTTAAATCACAGCTGAAGACTTTTCTGTTTGCTGCTTAATGAAAGGTTTTTAATTCATACCGCTCCGTAACTTTTATTCTCCTGTTTTTATTCTCTTTCTCATTTTTTATCGAATTTAATCCGAGTGATTCTTGCACTGCCACAGGAGGGAAATGCTAAATTATATCTGGGTCAATGAGGTTTTTTTGTGTCCATGTGTCAAATATAAAGGGGTTAAAATATGAAAATAAACGTATGAATAACTTGCACACATTGTTTTTTTGTGGACCCAGCATCAAATTTCTGCTTTTAATCCATTTAGAGAGAATATATTAGAGGATTATGGCAAAAATGTCTAAGTGGTGTAACCATAAAAACTTTGTACCAAATAATTCAACTTGCTTAAAAACAGTAAATTGTCAATAAAACACCATATCAACTAGTTTGGCATGATCTTACATTATAACTTTATATTAAATAAAGGTAATGGAATACAATTGTTCTAAATATTACATTTACTCTGGTAACCATGGAGATCAGGAACTGTGGTTAAACCATTTGACATTTTGAGGAGCATTCAGTCTAATAAAAATACAAAATGTTCATTTTAGCAAACCTGATGCTGCTTTTAAAACTATTTTTAACATATTTTTGAATTGCTCATCTTGCCAACATTTATATATCACTGGCCCATGTTCAGTAAATGCTTGTTGCGCCTCACCTGTCCCCAAACCTCACCTGCTTGCTTCCATCGTGGGCTCCGGCCTGCAGCGCCCACGCAGAGATGACGTTGAAGCCCTTCACTACCCGGCTCTCTGGGAACAGCTCTGCCAGCTTCTCTGCGTTCGACCGCTCGCTGTTCATCTCTGTGGCGTTGCTCACATCCACCAGAACCTTCCCGACCAGCTGCTCCCTCATCCCCAACAGGGTGGAGTAGTGCTCCGGGTAGACTGCAGCAAACACCACTCTCTCAGCGCTGCTCACCGCCTCCCTATGCGACCGCAGCTCCACCCCATCGGGAAACAGACCCGCAGCGACGCGGTTTGGGTCTCGACTGCCCACCACCACCCTGAAACCAGAGGCCACCAGCCGGATGGCGAGGGAGCGGGAGAAGTCTCCTGAGCCTATGATGGCGATCACGGTGCCTCCTTGGTGGCGGGGCGGGGGCTCCGAGGCGTCAGAGGCAGAACTGGGCAACAAGGGCGTCTCCATGTCAGTCTCCATGATGTTCTGCTGAGGAAGACAAAGATTAGGATTTAATGTAACCCTTTAATGGGTCAGTGATGTTTGTTTGTGTCCATGTGGTTTAGTTTAAATTTAAAGTTGTTAAAATGTGAAAATAAACGTATGAATAACTTGCACACATTCTTTTTCTGTGGACCCAGCATCAAATTTCTGCTTTTAATCCATTTAGAGAGAATATATTAGAGGATTATGGCAAAAATGTCTAAGTGGTGTAACCATAAAAACTTTGTACCAAATAATTCAACTTGCTTAAAAACAATAAATTGTCAATAAAACACCATATCAACTAGTTTGGCATGATCTTACATTATAACTTTTATATTAAATAAAGGTAATGGAATACAATTGTTCTAAATATTACATTTACTCTGGTTACCATGGAGATCAGGAAACATTTACATGTTTTAAATGAAGTCATTATTAGTATAAGTCCACTTAAATCCACTGTAGGTGATGAAATATGTAATAAGTATCATTCTTTTGTGGTTACACCATTTGACATTTTCAGGAGCATTCAGTCTTACTTTTGGTAAAAAAATTGTGCAAATGTCATTTCAAATGATATAAAACCAACAAAAATACTAAATGTACATTTTAACAAACCTGATGCTGCTTTTAAAACTAGTTTAACTGATTTATGAATTGATCATCTTACCAACATTTATTTATCACTGATCCAAAAATTGAATGAATGTTCACTATTTTTATAATTGACTAATAGTTTTACAAATGCTGGTTACAGCTTCTAAGATAGAAATATACATATAAATAAATACATAAATAAATCAATACATTAACAAATAGATAGAAAAGTAGGATAACAACAGAATACACTAATTATCTTTGTTTTTTGATCTTTTTGAGACAAAACAAAAACAAAAATTAAAGAATGACACCACCTTAGTTTTTGAGAAACACAAATTTTCCACTATTCTCTGACAGTTTACACCAAAAGCATGCAGTAAATATCGATCAGATGAATCGATAAAGGAAATGTGATAGATAATATAATACTATAGATAATATACAATAATCTAGTTGAAGCTCTACTGTGACAATAATGTTGAGAGAAGGACACAAACTGAGATGTGTTACAGATAACATCTACAAAGGAAACGGTTACATCACTCACACATATGTAACATGTGTGTAACGTGTGTGTGTGTGTGTGTGTGTGTGTGTCTGTGTGTGTGTGTGTGTGTGTGTGTGTGTCACTCACCGTGTTTTCCCGGGTTCAAAGACGATGCGAATAATATTGTAAGAAATGAACCTGAGGCTGACACGTTACATTCACTGACACTATGTATGTATGTAAACACTTTATGATCCAGCTGATCGACAGAGGATATCCTGTCACATGCTAAGCCCCGCCCACTGCTGCTGCTGCTGCCTTCAAGTGCTCCTAGTGAGACTGGGAAAGCTAGCTTTTACCCCCTTTTTAAACTGATAGAGATTTACTTCTGTTAAAGGTCACAATGAACTCAATTACATTAAACTCACCTGGATATTATTGTGCTAATAGTGCCAATGTTGAGCTGATATACTAATAAACCTCATATCAATAACCTGATACAGCGGTGGAAGAAGTACTCACATAGTTTACTTAAGTAAAAGTACTGCAGTATTATGAGTGATGTAGTATGCAGTATTACAGTAAAAGTACTGCAGTATTATGAGTGATGTAGTATGCAGTATTACAGTATAAAGTACTGCAGTATTATGAGTGATGTAGTATGCAGTATTACAGTAAAAGTACTGCAGTATTATAGTGATGTAGTATGCAGTATTACAGTAAAAGTACTGCAGTATTATAGTGATGTAGTATGCAGTATTACAGTAAAGTACTGCAGTATTATGAGTGATGTAGTATGCAGTATTACAGTAAAGTAGTGGTTTGGTCCTCTGACTGATATATTATTATTATGACATCATTAGATTATTGATAGTGAAGCATCAGTGTTAGAGCAGCATGTTACTGTTGTAGCTGCTGGAGGTGGAGCTAGTTTACACTACTTTATATACAGTTAGCTAGTTTAGTCCAGTGGTTCCCAACCTAGGTGGTAGTAGTAGTTTGTAGTGGAAATCCATCAAATGGAAAGTACAAGTTCTTCAAAATGTTACTGAAGTACAGTATTTAAGTAAATGGATTAAGATATTGTGCCCAACTGGCAAGTTATTACATCTCTTATTTGCATGGGACAGTTATATTTATCCCGACCTTCAGCTGTGAAATGACTTCACGGCACAAAATGACGTCTCCTTATATAACTAGTTGCAGTGTTTAACATTTTGTCCTTCGTGTGCAACTTCTGTATTTCCGACAGCAAGTGAAGGCATCGCGTCTGACAGTGGAAGATAACACTCACAGGTGATTCAGTCTGCTGATAATGCAAAAGTTACACAAGAGTGACACACACACTACACACCAAGAGACACAGGCTCATTCTTCTTTGTAATAATATTTATTTCTTATTAAATGCAAGAGAAAGGAAAATGATAATTGCACATACAGTTTGTCTCCACTGGGTGTCGCTCTTTCTCTATATTACACAGGGCTGACGCTGTCTCATCTATAGCTTTCAATGTCATTCTGTAATATCTACACATATAATACAAAATATTTTATTTTTTTAATTGCCACTTAAATGAGCATGCTTTTCTGCAGTATTTTACATGCACATCAATGAGACTAAATACATTCCAGAAAAGTTACTGTGGGAATGTAATAGATTACAGTTTACTAGTTACTCTGTTTAAAATGTAATAAGTAATGTAATTTATTACATTTGATGACTTTTCTAATTTTCTAACCAATGTTTTCAGCTGTTAGGGTAAATGTTCCCTCCTTCCTTCCCTCCATCTGTCCTTCCTTCCTTCCTTCCTTCCTTCCTTCTGTCCTTCCCTCCTTCCTTCTTTCCTTCTTTCCTTCCTTCCTTCCTTCCTTCCTTCCTTCCTTCCTTTCTTCTTTCCTTCCTTCCTTCCTTCTGTCCTTCCCTCCTTCCTTCCCTCCCTCCTTCCTTCCTTCCTTCTGTCCTTCCCTCCTTCCCTCCTTCCTTCCTTCCTTTCTGCCTTCCTTCCTTCCTTCCTTCCTTTCTGCCTTCCTTTTTTCCTTCCTTCCTTCCCTCCCTCCTTCCTTCCTTCCTTCCCTCCTTCCCTCCCTCCTTCCTTCCTTCCTTCCTTCCTTCATTCCTTCCTTCCTTCCTTCCTTCCTTCTGTCCCTCCTTCCTTCCTTCCTTCCTTCCTTCCATCCTTCCTTCCTTCCTTCCTTCTGTCCTTCCCTCCTTCCTTCCCTCCCTCCTTCCTTCCTTCCTTCCTTCCTTTCTGCCTTCCTTCCTTCCTTCCTTCCTTTCTGCCTTCCTTTTTTTCCTTCCTTCCTTCCTTCTGTCCTTCCTTCCTTCCTTCCTTCTGTCCTTCCCTCCTTCCTTCTTTCCTTCCTTCCTTCCTTCCTTTCTTCTTTCCTTCCTTCCCTCCTTCCTTCCCTCCCTCCTTCCTTCCTTCCTTCCTTCCTTCCTTTCTGCCTTCCTTCCTTTCTTCCTTTCTGCCTTCCTTTTTTCCTTCCTTCCTTCCCTCCCTCCTTCTTTCCTTCCTTCCTTCTTTCTTTCCTTCCCTCCTTCCCTCCTTCCTTCCTTCCTGTATTAATTTAGGACACGTTAATAACTGTTAAATACACTTTTAAATAAAGAAATCACTGTTTGAGATTGAAACAAGCACACCAAAAAGAAAAGACTCTTTTCCTCAACTGAATAAGACTTACTACTAACTATACTATAACTATAAATAAAACCAAGGCCCTGTTAATTAGTGTATTTGGATGTGTTGACCTTTCCACTCAGTCCCTCTCATAGGCTCCCTGCGGTTGGATCGTTTGGCATTTCAGGCTCAGACGAGGATTCAACAGCATTTATAAGATATTTATACTAATGCTTCCCTGTGTTCCGCTTTGGATTGATGGTCATGTGATAACTGCTTGATTTATTTCAGAGATATGTTTATTCATCACATCTTCAAAAACATGTCTGACAGTTGAGTGATGTTCACCAGCTCCTTCAAATGATTGATTAGGTGAAATGTTTAATGATCCTCGCCAGGAAATTATATTCAGCTGTGGATTAATTTGTTGTAGATGAAGTCAGGCATCCTGCAGGTCTGCTGCTGCTGCTGCTGCTGCTGCTGCTGTGTGTGTGTGAGTGTGTGTGTGTGTGTGTGTGTGTGTGTGTGTGTGTGAGTGTGTGTGTGTGTGTGTGTGTGTGTGTGTGTGTGTGTGTGTGTGTGTGTGTGTGTGTGTGTGTGTCTTTATAGCAGTCACTGTAGAGCAGTAGTAGGCACATAAAGCTCATAAAATCCATTTAAATACATTCCAGAAAGGTTACTGTGGAAATGTAATAGATTACAGATTACTAGTTACTCTGTTTAAAATGTAATAAGTAATGTAACTATTTCAATGACTTCATCAAAATAATGTAACTTATTACTTTTGATGACTTTTCTAATTTTCTAACCAATGTTTTCAGCTGTTAGGGTAAATGTTCCCTCCATCTGTCTTTCCTTCCTTCCTTCCTTCCTTCCTTCCTTCCTTCCTTCCTTCCTTCCTTCCTTCCTTCCTTCCTTCTGTCCTTCCCTCCTTCCTTCCTTCCTTTCCTTCCTTCCTTCCTTCCTTCCTTCCTTCCTTCCTTCCTTCTTGCCTTCCTTCCTTCCTTCCTTCCTTCCTTCTGTCCTTCCCTCCTTCCTTCCTTCCTTTCCTCCTTCCTTCCTTCCTTCCTTCCTTCCCTCCTTCCTTCCTTCCTTCCTCCCTGCCTGCCTTCCTTCCCTCCTTCCTTCCTTCCTTCCTTCCTTCCTTCCTTCCTTCCTTCCTTCCTGCCTCCCTTCCTTCCTTCTGTCCTTCCCTCCTTCCTTCCTTCCTTTCCTCCTTCCTTCCTTCCTTCCTTCATTCCTTCCCTCCTTCCTTCCTTCCTCCCTGCCTGCCTTCCTTCCCTCCTTCCTTCCTGCCTTCCTTCCTTCCTTCCTTCCTTCCCTCCTTCCTTCCTTCCTTCCTGCCTGCCTTCCTTCCTTCCTTCCTTCCTTCCTTCTGTCCTTCTCTCCTTCCTTCCTTCCTTCCTTCCTTTACAAGTGCACCACTCAAAACAGACTGATTATTTCTTGTAAACAGATCAACACAATACTGTTTTACGTTGTTTTGTGTCTACTGACCGATGTTTTTCCTATCGTTCCTGTGCTTGTGTCTATCTACTGACCCTTGTACTTATGTCTCTTGTATGCATGTATGTATGTATGTATGTATGTATGTATGTATAGATAGATAGATAGATAGATAGATAGATAGATAGATAGATAGATAGATAGATAGATAGATAGATAGATAGATAGATAGATAGATAGATAGATAGATAGATAGATAGATAGATAGATAGATAGATAGATAGATAGATAGATAGATACAGACATATCTTTTAAGAAAGGAGGCATTTATCATAGAATTTGAATCCAAGCAACAATTATAAGAACCTCTAACTGGTTAAATACTGGACAACATCAAGTACAGACCTGGCATTCAAAACCTGGCATAGTTATGGTATCATCAGTATCAACAAACTATACAAATACACCCTTTGCAGAACTCTCGTGCAAATATCATTTTCCAAACTCCCATCTTTTCTGTTTCTTCCAGATTAGGGACTCATGATCTAATCCAATGTAAAGTCTTCCACAAAGTCCATTACGTTAATGCAAAATGATCCAGAATGTACTGAACTGTTAGTGACCCCTGCAACAGACCCAAACAATCCCCTGCTATTCATGCTCACATGTTTTGGTCTTGACCTAAATTGATTACCTTTGGGGAGAGCGCTTTGACCATAAGCAGAGCCTATGGCCAGACTATTCTCCCCAACCCACTATCAACCACTTTGGGCAACCTCTCCTGACACTAACCTCTCTGTGACGACGAGGTCAGCTATGGCTTTTACAACCTTGTTGGCCCGGCGATTGATCTTGCTCGATTAGAGACTGCCCTAACTTGTCTCTGGACTCGGAAGCAGACTAAGCTCCCATTCCTAAACTTCCTACAGCAGCAGCTCACCCTTAACTCCACACTTACCCACCCTTGCAGGTGGATAAAGGTTAAAAGGGTTTCTGATATAACGTTACACAATTGTGCCTTATTCGTCATTTTCAGTTACTGTATGTCAATAAACTGGAAAACCTATTAAAAAAAATGCTAGTAAAAAAGGATAGTTGGTTTAGGGTTAATCTACAGTGTGCAGCATATTCTTGCTCGTTGCAACCAAAGGAATTTTATAGGATTTTGACCTTTTCCATTTATATATATATATTTATTTTTATTTTTTACAAAACACCTTTTGGATCTAGTGGAGTGAACTGAAACAGGACCTGCAGGCCGCTCTGTTCTCACACTAATCTGCATTGTAAAACAGCACCAGTGGGCAAATGTCTCTGTGAAGGTGAACTGGACTCTGGGGTCATGGTCCACTGACCCATTGCTACTGTCGGACAAAGTTTAAGCAACAGCAACGCAGCATTCTGCTTCATCTGAACACCACGTATAAAACTGGAGGGTTCCCAGCATCATCTCTCAATCCAAATCAGAAGAAACTGTATGATGGTGTGATACAGAAATATTCTGACAGCTTTCACATGTGGCATGCACTGGAGCTCTACAGTGTCATTTCAGCAAATGTAATGCGATGTCGAAGTGTTGGGACCCATTCATTGTTGGTTTGGCCACACACATGAGATTTGATGACAATAAGAAAAATCTAAAAAATTGCCAGTCAAATCCTGTAATTTTCATTTTAGGCTCCTTAATATTATTTGTTCCTGTTAGACTGGACTGAACTGTGGATCATGTAGCGCGCCATCTGAAATCAAAGACTTTATTAAGTAATTTTCCACCTTTAGGTTTCTGATTTTTCTCAAAGGACATCACAAGACAAGTAACTTACAGAGAAGATATCTTGCTGTAGCAGACAAAACTAAAATGCCGTTTCATTTCAGTGTGATTTTAAAGGTTATTCCTATGCTTGGCTTTAAGTAGGACTACACCTCTTGATAAATGTCGTATTGCTCACACTCAGTGAGAAATATGTTTACTTCTAAGTTGGCTCTTCAGAACATTTTAGGTATTTCTTAGGAATTAGATACATATGGGCAAGAGTTCAATCTCTCATTTATCAATTTCTTTTGTAAAAATAAATTTTTGTAATCAAAATATTTCCTTATTGGTCGACCCCAAATGATGCCAACATGAAGGGACCGCTAATACATGACAAGAGAAAATCTCCTGTATGATAATGACATTAGACAGAAGACCTGTATTGCCATGGTCTTAAAGACTTTAAGCTACTTTATCAAAGCCGTAATACCCAAGAGGAGATGTGTAATTACAGTGATTTTGTGAGCGACAGTGATGTGGGTAGCATCTGTATGTCTGTGGAAATCTCGCTGAGCATACTTCTATCCTCGAGTACGTCCCTGAGGCAAATTTGGCTTTGGTTGCGTTTCTAAAGTTATTTCCGTGTACAACAATTGTCCTGTGTATGAGTACATGAATGCAGAATGTAGTAAAATTGATAAAATATCTAGTTCTGTCTTACAAAGCAGTATTCTTTATATGGGCACATAAACAATGGCTTAGATATAAAAAATGATGTTTCAGCATGCAGTCTGTGGTTTAATAGAATTTACATCTATGTAAAGGGTTAAAAAAAAATGCAGCATATGTATTTGAAAGGTGATATAAAGGAAGTTTCAAAGATGTTAAAAAAAGTAAGTTAATTAAGGAACTATGTTACAGTTGATTGTTAAAAATAATAATTGATTTTAATTGTGTTCGAAACCGTGATTTAAATGCCAATTACAGTGTACTGGTTACAGTGGTTGTGTAATACTAAAAGATGTCAGCAGAGGGCGCATAGCGGTTAGGAGGAACCTAGAACCCCATAGAGGCAGCGCTGCAGAATAAACCCTGCAGCCGAGTGGAAAGGAAGCTCATGTTGTCTGCCTCTGTGTTAATATATACAGGTGGGTTAATATTCCCCTAAAGAGTATGCATTTGTGTAATGAATAATTAAGAAATAAGTAGTTTTGCACTGTAACATTGTATACTTGTTCACTATACTTTTGTGAAGCAGAATAAATCCTGCAGCCGAGTGGAAAGGAAGCTACTGTTGTCTGCTTCTGTGTTAATATATACAGCGACCCAATAAGCAGCCGGGTTTCCAACCACTCCCCCTAACTCCCATCAAGTTAGGGGGGCAACATCTACATATATTTGGATATTAAATTATGGACAGACAGTAAGATCATTAATACAAACACTACATAAAACCTTAAAGTATACCAATACAACACTGTAGGCCTCATATGGGCTCCGCAGTGGGACCAGAATGGACCTTAAATAGGGCCCATTTAGCCAGCCCACATGGGCTTCAAATATGATTTTGCCTGTTTATGCCCATGCCAGCTTAGTCCACTTACATCCCTTATGGGGCTCATACAGTCAGCCCACATGGGTTCACATGTGGGGCCCATGCTACTGAAACAATGTGGGCCCTGCTAAATTTGCTCAGTTCAAGCCCATGCCCACTCAGTACCCACATAGCCTGCATTTAACTCATGTGGGGGCCACATGGACGTACTGGCTGAGTTGTCTCCTGCCTCTACAGTCACACTCCAGTCCATTTTCTTACACCATTTTGAAACCTGGGTTGGTAACTGCTCTACATCTAATCCATTCAAACCTCTCCAATAGAACATTTTCTGCGGCCAGAGCAAATACATATTTCTCTGTTGCCCATTTTAATTGTTGGCTCTATCTTTGGCCCACTTTTAAATATGCATGCTTCCTCTCAGCCAGATCAGTCAGAACCACAGCATCTCGCACCACTGTTAGACAGATGACACACAGTCATCAGTCCCTCTTCAAACCAACAACACCAGCAGCCTTGATAATAAGTTTGCCTGCCTCAGTGATGTTAAATGCAGGCTTTCCAAAAACGTTTTAAAATTCTTGATCCCTTTACCAAAAAACAATTGAGCAATCCGATAGACCAAACTGACTGCCAATCCAGATCAGACAGGCAACATCTTTAAATCTCTTCTAAAATCATTCTGTTATTGGAAAACTTCCATGAACGTTTGATATATTGCTGTATTTTATTATCCCAGTTCTGACAGTTCATATTTTTGAGTAACTTCATTTTATTCCCCTCTGTTTTATAATCTCTGCTTGTTTTCTTTTATTCTAATTGCTATTTCATAATTCCTTTTTCTTCTCTCTGTTGCACTCTTTGTCATTTGGCTGCAGCTCTGTTAGTGTGTCTCCAGAGAGAAATGGGAATCATCATTTTACTAAAAAGACATAAAAGAGACAGAAGAAAATTAGAGCAAAGAGCAAACCCTCTTTCTCAAGCAGAGATTCAGTCAGTGATGTAGCTGAAGGCAAACACATTATTAACTTCCTCTCCTTCTTTTAACTCCACTCTTTTCTTGAGGCAAACACACAGACACAAATGTACGCAAATGCTGCTTTTGTAGCTACTTTTGTCTTTTTTTGTCTTCCTTTCCACTATTGAATCGTAGGCTTATGTTGACTGAGGCATCTTTTTATTTACATTCCTGTGCAGTGACCTTCCTCCAAGTCACAACCAAAGTTAAGCACTACTGAAGGCAAGGCCCCGCTGCTGTTGTTTTGCCTGGAAAGGAGCGGAGCATGACTCTGACCACAGCTTACACAGCAATCATACAAACAACACATCCCTGAAACCTACACTGGATTCAAAAAGTAACTCAGTCATGAGAAACAAAAGCAACATTAAATATGCCCACAGCAAGCTAAAATATTTTAATTTGACTTAGCCAGTTTTCAACCAGCATTGTGTCATTACGATGTGGGTAGTATAAGGTAGTATATGCAAATAATCAATGTGTAACTAAATGTCGAGCAGCAGCAGCTGGCTAGTGTGCAGCCCTTGGTAACTAAGTGTTGATCCACATATTTAACTCCAGCACACCGTTAGTATTAGTAAAAAATATAAAGCTGCTCAGTCTTTGCTGACCAGCTGCTTGCTTTTTAACTCAGATGCTAAATATTGTGTGAGCTTTAGCGTCTCTTTCATTAAATGTCCTGTCATGTTTACGTGAAACTATAAGTGACATTAAAGAGACATATTCTTCACATCTCCAGATCTATATTAATATTCTGTGTCTTTACTGGAATATCTTTACATGATTTCCAGTTTTACAAACTCCTTATTTATCTTCTACTGGTCCTTTATGCAGCCGCTCAGTTCACTGTCCCCTGTGCTTTGTCTTACAGTGAGCACTTGTACATATGTGAGTTTTGGAACTTTGACCAAGTTTAACATCTGACATCATAACAGTATGTAAACGATAATTACAAGAAAAAGAATATGTCCTGTTTAATGTAAAAGTCACCTCTGTCTGAATGACAAAAAGCTATTACTTTAACAACTTGATGAAGCCCAGAAGCAATACTGTTGGATCTGCTTTTGGGTCTAGTCAACAAGCATTAGGAGATGAGACTTTTTAGAAAGATGTCTTATTATACGGCAAATAACTTTCGACTTCCCACTGAAGGTAAAGCAGTAGCATTCATTTCTTCTTGACCTTTGATGGGACCGAAAATGGGTGTTGTGTCTGTTTGTGTCGGATCAGGCCTCTGGGTTCACTTTTCATACACTGTTCTCCAAACCCAGCAGTGTTGGACATTCAGAGTTACAAAGATCATTTCTTGCTTTGTTGAGTAAGACTTGGTCCTCGTATATACCCCTAAAGATCACTGAATCTTCCTTAAGTTACATTTAAAAATGTGTTGCAACAAATCAGCCTTTATTGCATTTCAATCAGGAGAGAAGTAAAATATGTTTATTATGCAGATGATATTAATGATTAGGTATTGTCATAGTCTTTGGCGCTTGGACTCTGCAGGGAGAATTTTTGAATCGAAGGATGTAAATCCTGAGCATCAGCATGATAGATCCTCCCCATGGAGTCCAGACACTGGTGGTGGCTGATGACTTCGATCAATCAATCTCGGCCAAATCACAACAAGTCATCTTAAGGCTGAAACTGATTGGGCTGATGAATTTGAAGTGTTGCTTTGAGGAATCTTAAGACTGGGTGGTGATGGGGAGGAACATCATCAAGAGAGCACCTGAGCAGAGAGGGAGAACATTTAAATAGACAGCTGCAATAAGATAGGCTGACAATGAAGGTGTGTCACTGTGCTATTGGTTAGACTTGACCAGGGTATGTGAACAGCTGATGTGTCAATTGATGCTCCAGAAATAACAGCAAGGAAAATATGAGCTTTGACAGAGATCAGTATGAGCTGTAAGAAGGGTTAGGATGACTAAAGAATGAGAAATAAAACAATGAAGTGAGCATACAAAAAGGTGGACTTCCTGTCTGAACTTTCGCTAAGCTTCATTTAAATATATCTTTTATACCGTGCACTCTATCTCATCTGTATTTTCATTATTAATACATCGAAGCATCTAAAATTAAGACTGTATTTAC
The DNA here is from genome assembly GCF_963691925.1 of Scomber scombrus. Lineage (NCBI taxonomy): Eukaryota > Metazoa > Chordata > Actinopteri > Scombriformes > Scombridae > Scomber > Scomber scombrus. The sequence goes on from NC_084982.1 coordinate 29,078,472, forward strand.
ACTGTGTGCTTACTCTCTCTTTCTCTCTCTCTCTCTCTCTTTCTCTCTCTCTCCCTCTTTCTCTCTCTCTCTCTCTCTCTCTCTCTCTCTCTCTCTCTCTCTCTCTCTCTCTCTCTCTCTCTATCTCTCACACACACACGCACGCACACACACTTCTTCTAGCTCTTTGTGTATAATTGTGTTTGACTTCTTGACGTGCTGCAGTTTTAGCCCACAGCGTGTTGCACTGCTTCGCTGAATGTGTCAAACTGACATTTACGCAGAAGTTGAGTGAGAGACAGTTTTTGGCTTTGGCTGCTGGTGATGCTCAGCTTTGGGTGTCTTGTGATTAAACTGCCAACAAACTGATTTTGTAACCTTTAGTACTGGTATGTAGTTGAGTCAGTGCTACTCTTGACATCTGACAATGTGCCTCTTCTTACACTGGACAGTAACTTTTATTCTTATGTATTACACCTTTCTTATTCGAGTTTAGCAGTACAAACACCCTTTAGTGGTCAAAGGTCATTGTCTTCATGATTGAATCAAAGGGAGCGTGTCTATGTTCCCTCAGCTCTGTGTTCCCTCAGCCCTATGTTCCCTCAGCCCTATGTTCCCATGGCCCTATGTTCCCACGGCCCTATGTTCCCTCAGCCCTATGTTCTCTCAGCCTTATATTCCCTCAGCCCTATGTTCCCTCAGCCCTATGTTCCCACGGCCCTACGTTCCCTCAGCCCTATGTTCTCTCAGCCCTATGTTCCCTCAGCTCTATGTTCCCTCAGCTCTATGTTCCCTGAGCCTTATGTTCCCACGGCCCTATGTTCCCTCAGCCCTATGTTCCCTCAGCCCTATGTTCCCTCAGCCCTATGTTCCCTCAGCCTTATGTTCCCTCGGCCCTATGTTCCCACGGCCCTACGTTCCCTCAGCCCTATGTTCTCTCAGCCCTATGTTCCCTCAGCCCTATGTTCCCTCAGCCCTATGTTCCCTCAGCCTTATGTTCCCTCGGCCCTATGTTCCCACGGCCCTACGTTCCCTCAGCCCTATGTTCTCTCAGCCCTATGTTCCCTCAGCCCTATGTTCCCTCAGCCCTATGTTCCCTCAGCCCTATGTTCCCTCAGCCATATGTTCTCTCAGCCCTATGTTCCCTCAGCCCTATGTTCCCTCAGCCATATGTTCCCTCAGCCGTATGTTCCCTCTGCCCTATGTTCCCTCAGCCCTATGTTCCCTCAGCCCTATGTTCCCTCAGCCCTATATTCCCTCAGGCCTATGTTCCCTCAGCCCTATGTTCCCACGGCCCTATGTTCCCTCAGCCCTATATTCCCTCAGGCCTATGTTCTCTCAGCCCTATGTTCCCTCAGCTCTATGTTCCCTGAGCCATATGTTCCCTCAGCCCTATGTTCCCTCAGCCCTATGTTCCCTCAGCCGTATGTTCCCTCAGCCATATGTTCCCTCAGCCCTATGTTCCCTCAGCCCTTTGTCTTTCAAGAATTTTCTTAGATGAAAAACAACATGTGCATAAGGGAATGGCCATACCTGTGGGCCTGAGGAAACATAGGGCCTTTTAGGCTTCAGATACTGTGTGTCTGTCACAGTTCAGTAAAAGCTATTCATCTTTGATCCTTTGCATATTGCGCTTGAACATCAGCTGCTGTCCCAAACTAGTGTCTGAAATACTTCTGATCAACACACTGAATGAGCACATGCGGTGAACGTGCCTGGTATTATTTTATTTATTTTTCTGTGTGCTTGACACTGCTGTTTATAGTTCATACATGTGGATACCCACATTGTTATATTTATAGTTATTGATCTTAGTGTGGAAGGCGTTTAACATACCTAAAATCCAGGTCCGACCTCTCTCTGCATTTTACTGCTGTACAGGACACACCAGTGCATAAGACGCACCCCACTTTTAAATGAAAAAAAAACAAAAAATCTTATACACCGGTTTTTATGGTATGTTTTTTTTAAAGCCAACTATACCTTAGTTTTAATTATTCAGATCATGTATTAACATACATTCTGAAGCTATTCAACAGTGTAGATCCCATCATAATGCACTTAAAGTGTAAGTAATGGGGGACAAAATCCACAAAAATTTGCAAAAATGTGTTTAAAACTTGAACTGAAGCTAATATCAAGCTTCAGCCGTCCACATTAGTCAAATCAAGTTAAATCAAGTCTTCTATGTTTCAACGTTACAGTGTTTTTAGTGCCAAAGTTCCTCTTTTTGTTACTATACTTCCACCACAGCTCAACAGGGAAATACTAGGAGGGAATTTGATGCTAAAAATTTACCAACTGATAAATATTGATTTGTTGAATTCAATGTTTAAACACAACTCAAGTCTAACAAAAGCAGAATTTAAATGTTTTCTAATGAAATGTGACAATCTTATTTTGTAAACAGTCACTAAATATGACAACAGTATTGGTCATGGAGGCAGACAGCAGAGTACATGAATCTAATGAACAGGCCACTTGATAAACAAGCTGCAGCCAGTATGTCAGTGTGTGGCTGTCTGACCTGAGGCACAGTCGACTATATATAGAAGGGCATTGACACGCAGGCAAGGGACACACACACAGATGCAAACATTATGCACAGATGGAGGGACTTTAGATGATGCAACACACTCTCTGGCTGCCATATTGGAGGTCTTTGGCCAGCACAGGGCCCCCATCTCAACACCTACAATCGCAGTCATGAGCACCTGCGACTGTGCCGTAGACCTGCGTTGTTATCCAAAAACTATTAAAAATATATCAGTGCGCCACACCGATTCAGGTAGGACTGAAGAAAAAGGCCATGGTATGTTTTATTTCTCATTACATGATAACTTATGGTCATGTAATCATACAATGACAATATATCGACTTATCATACAATAAGATAATTATCTGCATCATCGTGTCTATATATCTTCTTATCGTACAATGACGTCATTATCGACATCACCACGTCTATATATCGACTTATCGTAGAATGACGTCATTATCGACATCACCACGTCTATATATCTTCTTATCGTACAATGATGTAAATATCTGCATCATCACGTCTATATATCGACTTATCATACAAATAACGTAAATATAGACATCATCACGTCTGTATATCGACTTATCGTAGAAATAACGTAAATATAGACATCATCACGTCTATATATTTTCTTATCGTACAATAACGTAATTATCGACATCATCATGTCTATATATTGTCTTATCGTACAATGACGTCATTATCGACATCACCACGTCTTTATATCGACTTATCGTAGAATGACGTAAATATCTGCATCATCACGTCTGTATATCGACTTATCGTAGAAATAACGTAAATATAGACATCATCACGTCTATATATCGACTTATCGTAGAAATAACGTAAATATAGACATCATCACGTCTATATATCGACTTATCGTAGAAATAACATAATATAGACATCATCACGTCTATATATCGACTTATCGTAGAAATAACGTAAATATAGACATCATCACGTCTATATATTTTCTTATCGTACAATAACGTAATTATCGACATCATCATGTCTATATATCGACTTATCGTAGAAATAACGTAAATATCTGCATCATCACGTCTATATATCGACTTATTGTACAATAATGTTATTATAGACATCATCGTACCTATATATTGTCTTATCGTACAATAACGTAAATATCTGCATAATGACGTCTGTATATCGACTTATCGTAGAAATAACGTAAATATAGACATCATCACGTCTATATGGACTTATCGTAGAAATAACGTAAATATAGACATCATCACGTCTATATATCGACTTATCGTAGAAATAACATAATATAGACATCATCACGTCTATATATCGACTTATCGCAGAAATAACGTAAATATAGACATCATCACGTCTATATATGGACATATCGTACAATAACGTTATTATAGACATCATTGTATCTATATATCGACTTATCGTACAATTATGTAAATATCTGCATAATCACGTCTGTATATCGACTTATCGTAGAAATAACGTAAATATAGACATCATCACGTCTATATATCCACTTATCGTAGAAGTAACGTAAATATAGACATCATCACGTCTATATATCGACTTATCGCAGAAATAACGTAAATATAGACATCATCACGTCTATATATGGACATATCGTACATAACGTTATTATAGACATCATTGTATCTATATATCGACTTATCGTACAATTATGTAAATATCTGCATAATCACGTCTGTATATCGACTTATCGTACAATAACGTAAATATAAACATCATCACGTCTATATATCGACTTATCGTAGAAATAACGTAAATATAGACATCATCACGTCTATATATCGACTTATCGCAGAAATAACGTAAATATAGACATCATCACGTCTATATATGGACATATCGTACATAACGTTATTATAGACATCATTGTATCTATATATCGACTTATCGTACAATTATGTAAATATCTGCATAATCACGTGTATATATCGACTTATCGTAGAAATAACGTAAATATAGACATAATCACGTCTATATATCGACTTATCGTAGAAATAACGTAAATATAGACATAATCACGTCTTTATATCGACTTATCGTAGAAATAACGTAAATATAGACATAATCACGTCTATATATGGACTTATCGTACAATAATGTTATGATACATGGACATGACCTTTGACCTCAGTATTACCACACTTCACATTAGCAGCTAAGAGGCTAATCATGTCACATTGGCTAAGTGAGTAGTGTCCTCCATTCCTCACTGTGCTCGTCCTGAGTGGAGACTGCAGAAGAATTAAAGGTAAATAACTCTGTCCCCAACCATAATGGCAGTCTGTGGTTTTACATTATTATGCTATTATATTATCATTATATCAGTGGTATAAAATGATCTTCAGATGACAATAATATCGTTTATCGGGATTATTTCTGAGACAATATATCGTCCAATAAAAGTACCTATTGTGACAGGACTAGCACCAATACTCTCACCGGCAGTGCACATGTCCACACACTGAGGCTGTTTTGCTGGTTTCAAGACACCAAACACAGAGATGGAGCTGCTTTGGGGCAGTGTTTGTGGAAGGTACAGGGTCACAACCCCTCAGCTGTCCCACCGTCTGACGGAGGTCTCAGAGCGGCTGTCACAGCTGTCAATCATGACCTCACACCTCCTTTTTATATCATCAAATTACTAATTAAAAATAAACTCAGAAAAATTATAGAAACCATCTTTGGGAAAAATCTATTTGATGTGCACTTGTGATTTCTCAGTTCATTTGGCTCATGTCCCCTCTGTGGACACGGAGAGGGTGGGACTTAGGACCTATACTGCAGTCAGACACCAGGTGGCGATTGAGATGTTTTGGCTTCGCTTTTGAGGAACTGTCATGATGTCCATCTTTATATAAAGTCGATGTGTCTGGCACTCACAGATCTGTCTCCTCAGACTTTCCTTCTCCCTTCATCATTTACATTTGAATTGATGCAAATGGACTGCTGGTGGAAATTCACGAGTAGCTCAAACTGTATTTTCACATGAATGTAGTAAAGACTCACTATTTTCTTTTATTCATTCCACTTCCGTTTCTTCACCTACCTCATTTCCTTTTTCAACCTGTCCTTCTCTTGTTTATTTTCACCCTGTCGCCCTAATTGTCCTGATTTAGCTCAACTGATCCACTCGAGCCTTATTTAAAGACTGCACTCCCTCTCACTCATTCTCTTTCACCTTCACACAAGGCAGCAGACCTGGTGAGAGGTTTTATCTTATTGTTTAGTTCACATCTCATCTTAAGTACATTTAGTTTAACTGACAACATCATTGACCTCATGTCAACGTGTATGAGATTTATTGTGTAAATTTAAAGTTGTATTTGTTTCTTTCAGACATGAAGATGCATGTGTGTTTTTTCTCTCTCCATTTATTGCCCAATAGCTTTCCTAATGAATTGAAATAAACCTTTTGTCAATCTCTTACATACTGTTCAGGTTTAATTTAACAACTGTAAAAACGCCCCAAATGTCTTTTATTCTGAAATGTGATGACTTTTCCTAAAGTGGCCCAAAATGCACAAAAATGAAAATATGTTTAAATGTTATATTTTTGTATAGATGCTCCAAATGTTTGTCCATTGAGGCTGTTCTGGGTCAGATTATCTCCGTATCTATTGACATGTGTTTTAGTGAAATGAATAGTTAATAGTTTTAATAAGATAGTAGTTATGAGGATTTCTTTTTATGATGTAGCAGTGAAGACTGATGGCTCTAATGGTTCTACAATAAACCCCACAGCTCCAGAAAGTTCTGCTCATTTTACACTTTACATTAACCCTCCTGTTGTCCCCAAGTCAAGGAAGGAAGGGAGGGAGGAAGAAGGAAGGAAAGGAGGGAGGGAGGGAGGAAGGAGGGAAGGAAGGAAAGGAAAGAAGGAAGGGAGGAAGGAAGAAAGGAAGGACGGAGGAAAGGAAGGAGGGAAGGAAAGAAGGAGGGAGGGAGGAAGGAAGGACAGATGGAAGGAAGGAAGGGAGGAAGGAAGGAAGGGAGGAAAGAAGGACAGATGGAAGGAAGGAAGGGAGGAAGGAAGGAAGGGAGGAAAGAAGGAACAGTCAAAGCAGACAGGGTCAATTTGACTCAGGAGGACGACACAAAGGTTAAATAACATTTCAATCATTATTGCAGTGTTATATTTTCATGTCTGAGGTAAAATAGGACATGATATTGTGTGATAGGAGATGTTTAGTGGTGTAAAAGCTAAAAAATACACTCTCTCTGCTCTCTGAAACATGAATCAAGGTTTAATCACATTTATTGATCAGTCAGATCGACTATTGATGCTTTCTAAACACATCTGTGGTTCAATGTTTGGTAGAGATGCTTTTTATGAGGAGAACAAACTGTGAGGAGAGAATATGAACAGTATGTGAGGGTTAATAGTGAAGTTTCATGGCAATCACCCTCTTCTAAACCTCTTATTAATTTGTTCCAATACATATATGAGTAGGAGCTGGTTAAAGGTTTGTGTGATTTTTGATTGGTTTGTTGTTGGTGCGTTTGTGTGTGTGTGTGTGCTTTTACTTCCTTTGTCTTGACCTGTGTGTGTGTGTGTGTGTGTGTGTGTGTGTGTGTGTGTGTGTGTGTGTGTGTGTGTAGCCTGAGCCATAAGAGTCCATAGTTGTCATAGCAACACCCCTTCCCCTCAGCATCCTCCAAGTGACACTGTGCAGCAGACGGGTCTACTTCAGAGCTCTGTCTGCTCTGGGGGGGTAGGGGGGTGGGGGGCTGTAGGTTACCCACCCACTCAGAAGTTAGACATTTTACCGGTATTTTTAAAAATATTTTTCCATTGGCTGGAAAAAGGAGAAAAAAATCCTAATTGGGTGGGCAAGACACACATTGCCCATAGCCACCGCTGACCTTGTTTACCATGGGGAATACTGTAGTACACACACACACACACACACACACACACACACACACACACACACACACACACACACACACACGATGAATATGCATTACTCAATTTTTAAAAATCAAGCTGAGAGTGAATCTGTTTTATTTCAGCTTTTTTTCTCTTGATGCTTTCACACGGATGCTAATCACCAACATAATCATTTCATTTGTGCACTGTGGGGGCTCTGGGGCTTCCTGTTTGTGTGCACTTGTCTGCATGGATTTGTTCATGCAGCAGCGCTCTCTCTCTCTGTGTGTGTGTGTGTGTGTGTGTGTGTGTGTGTGTGTGTGTGTGTGTGTGTGTGTGTGTGTGTGTGTGTGTGTGTGTGTGTGTGTGTGTGGAGGAGCTCCTGGGAATCAACATGGGCGCTTTGTTAGCTGCTAGCTTAGCCTGCTGAGACAAGGGGATATGAGGAGAGGCTAAATCCCGGATCTTTGGAGATAAGGATTAGCTGATCCTGCCGACAGAAAGCAAGTCGTGCCTCTATAGCAGATTAGGTGAACAGAAAATGGGCACCAGCCAACTTTTCGAAGGCTCCAACTGCCTCACCCAGAAGCTGAAGGTGGTGGTGCAGCGTATGGAGGCGCTTCCAAGAGCCCATGGTGTCCTCCAATCGGGAACCTCTAAGCTTCAATTAGTTTGAAACCAGAAGCCAGATGATGTAAGATCTGTCAGGATTGAAACCATTGGATGACAAACACATGAAGGCAGCTCCTCCCGGGTGTTAGAGCTGCTATGTCTAACCTCTAGCAGGGTCACAGGACACCTCATCATAGTAATCGAGTCATAACTTCCATACTTTATTCAACACACCCATAAGTGGAGGGGGGGCCCCAACTGGGCGACTGCAGCATAAATAGTTTAACTCTCTTCCCACCACAATCCGGCTTGGACTGGTGGAGTGGCACTTTCCATAATTCTGCTTGTACAATCTACAGGGAATCAAAGTTTATGACTAAATTTGCTGAAAACTTTCAAAAATTATGAGATATTTTTATGTTTGTGGTGAATGAAACTCGCAAGATGAAGTTTCAGCCGTCTGAAGCTCATAAACAGCTGTTTGTCTTCGTGCACGGACGAGGTCAGACTGACTAACTTCACTTTGCTGTTGGACATAAACATATGGGTCAATTATGTTTTATTAGTGTCCATGTGGTTTAGTTTAAATTTAAAGGAGTTAAAATGTGAAAATAAACGTATGAATAACTTGCACACATTCTTTTTTTGTGGACCCAGCATCAAATTTCTGCTTTTAATCCATTTAGAGAGAATATATTAGAGGATTATGGCAAAAATGTCTAAGTGGTGTAACCATAAAAACTTTGTACCAAATAATTCAACTTACTTAAAAACAGTAAATTGTCAATAAAACACCATATCAACTAGTTTGGCATGATCTTACATTATAACTTTTATATTAAATAAAGGTAATGGAATACAATTGTTCTAAATATTACATTTACTCTGGTAACCATGGAGATCAGGAAACATTTACATGTTTTAAATGAAGTCATTATTAGTATAAGTCCACTTAAATACACTGTAGGTGATAAAATATGTAATGTTTATCATTCTTTTGTGGTTACACCATTTGACATTTTCAGGAGCATTCAGTCTTACTTTTGGTTAAAAAATGGTTCAAATGTCATTTCAAATGATATAAAACCAACAAAAATACTAAATGTACATTTTAACAAACCTGATGCTGCTTTTAAATCTAGTTTAATATATTTTTGAATTGTTCATCTTGCCAACCTTTATTTATCACTGACACTTTAACAAAGATGAAGTGGTCGGCAGGTTCGACATCATATTGGAGAGGAGGATGAAGTCTTGGACGATGCTCAATACATGGATAATATAGGATACATCAGCTGTTTGAAAGTTGTGAATTTTAAAATGACTTCATCAGAAAGTCTCCTGGAGAATGCTCCTCCTCCTCTGTGCTGAGAGGCCACATGAACCACATATTGCACAATTACACACAACTAAAACCCAGGACACACACATGGCATTACTAACACATCAATATTATAGGCTACATAAGAAAACACTGAAGCAAAGGGAGCAGCATAAATGAATGAATAGTAAAATAAAGAAAATATTTTGAATAAATATATATCAACACAGATCTTTCAGAAGGTTTGTCTATAAAAAGCAGTTTTCATAGAAGACTTAATAGAGTTAAAATAAAAGTACCATGCCATATTAATACAAATGTATAATGAGTGCTAGACTTGCAAACAAAGTGCTTTGATTTCAGTACAGTAAGAACACAAAGGTTTGCTGAACTCATGATGGTCTGTGCTTAGACAGCTGGGTCAGCCTGTAATCAGTAAATAAGACTTCCCAAGAAAAACTGTCAGAATCAGTCATTTCAGCAAGTGCTCCAGAACAACGTCCATATTAAAGTGACAGAAGTCCTCTAGTGGCTGCAGCAATTATGACTGGAGGAAAAGAAGGGAATCAGGATGGAGGACACAATAAAACATCAGATTTTAACAGAAGATACTGATGATCATAAAAAGCAAAAAGTCCAAAAACTGAAAACACATTTATGTATCAGAACTTAGTTTGTTCTTCTTTCCTCTCCCATTAATCATCTCACCACCCCTCACATTTATCTGCTGACCCTTTGGAGGGGCCCCACCCCTAGGTTGGGAACCACTGGACTAAACTAGCTAACTGTATATAAAGTAGTGTAAACTAGCTCCACCTCCAGCAGCTACAACAGTAACATGCTGCTCTAACACTGATGCTTCACTATTAATAATCTAATGATGTCATAATAATAATATATCAGTCAGAGGACCAAACCACTACTTTACTGTAATACTGCATACTACATCACTATAATACTGCAGTACTTTTACTGTAATACTGCATACTACATCACTATAATACTGCAGTACTTTTACTGTAATACTGCATACTACATCGCTCATAATACTGCAGTACTTTTACTGTAATACTGCATACTAAATCGCTCATAATACTGCAGTACTTTTACTGTAATACTGCATACTACATCACTATAATACTGCAGTACTTTTACTGTAATACTGCATACTACATCGCTCATAATACTGCAGTACTTTTACTGTAATACTGCATACTAAATCGCTCATAATACTGCAGTACTTTTACTGTAATACTGCATACTACATCACTATAATACTGCAGTACTTTTACTGTAATACTGCATACTACATCGCTCATAATACTGCAGTACTTTTACTGTAATACTGCATACTACATCACTATAATACTGCAGTACTTTTACTGTAATACTGCATACTACATCGCTCATAATACTGCAGTACTTTTACTGTAATACTGCATACTACATCGCTCATAATACTGCAGTACTTTTACTGTAATACTGCATACTACATCGCTCATAATACTGCAGTACTTTTACTGTAATACTGCATACTACATCACTATAATACTGCAGTACTTTTACTGTAATACTGCATACTACATCGCTCATAATACTGCAGTACTTTTACTGTAATACTGCATACTACATCGCTCATAATACTGCAGTACTTTTACTGTAATACTGCATACTACATCGCTCATAATACTGCAGTACTTTTACTGTAATACTGCATACTACATCACTCATAATACTGCAGTACTTTTACTGTAATACTACATACTACATCGCTCATAATACTGCAATACTTTTACTGTAATACTGCAGTACTTTTACTGTAATACTGCAGTACTTTTACTGTAATACTGCATACTACATCGCTCATAATACTGCAGTACTTTAACTGTAATACTGCATACTACATCACTATAATACTGCAGTACTTTCACTGTAATACTGCATACTACATCACTCATAATACTGCAGTACTTTTACTGTAATACTGCAGTACTTTTACTGTAATACTGCAGTACTTTTACTGTAATACTGCATACTACATCGCTCATAATACTGCAGTACTTTAACTGTAATACTGCATACTACATCACTATAATACTGCAGTACTTTCACTGTAATACTGCATACTACATCACTCATAATACTGCAGTACTTTCACTGTAATACTGCATACTACATCACTCATAATACTGCAGTACTTTTACTGTAATACTGCAGTACTTTTACTGTAATACTGCATACTACATCGCTCATAATACTGCAGTACTTTAACTGTAATACTGCATACTACATCACTATAATACTGCAGTACTTTCACTGTAATACTGCATACTACATCACTCATAATACTGCAGTACTTTCACTGTAATACTGCATACTACATCGCTCATAATACTGCAATACTTTTACTGTAATACTGCATACTACATCATTCATAATACTGCAGTACTTTTACTGTAATACTGCATATTACATCACTCATAATACTGCAGTACTTTTACTGTAATATTGCATACTACATCACCATAATACTGCAGTACTTTTACTGTAATACTGCATACTACATCACTCATAATACTGCAGTACTTTTACTGTAATACTGCATACGACATCGCTCATAATACTGCAATACTTTTACTGTAATACTGCATACTACATCACTCATAATACTGCAGTACTTTTACTGTAATACTGCAGTACTTTTACTGTAATACTGCAGTACTTTTACTGTAATACTGCATACTACATCGCTCATAATACTGCAGTACTTTTACTGTAATACTGCATACTACATCGCTCATAATACTGCAGTACTTTTACTGTTATACTGCATACTACATCGCTCATAATACTACAGCTGGTTTCAGGCACTCTGCACCTTCTAAATTGTAGATTTAACTAAATGATGTCATTCCCCTGAGAGGTTTTAAAGCTTGTGTCCTTGTTTGCATTACTCTGTCTAGTCTTATTATCTCTGTATGCTGATTATCAATGTTTGCTGTTCTCTGAGATCTCAATGTCAACGAGAATTAAATCAAGTTTAATAACTGTACTTTTGAGCAGCTTCATGTGAGTTAATTTATTCAGCCCCTCCTCTCAAAGACACATCCTGCATCTAGATGCTTTTCTCTAAAGGAGAGGAGATAAGAGAGGAAATGTCTCACAGTCTGCTAAAGTGTCAGTGATGCTTCCTGATCCTATTCCCTGGAAGCTATGCAGAGGGATTTATAATTCATACATAAAGATGGCGTGATTATTGTTCACAGTCTTAATCCAAATTGCAACAGGCTTTGCCCTGAACTCGTTACGTCAGCGGTCTCGACTCCTCTCGCTTGTTGCAGACGAACAAAAACCGCTGGGAGCCTGTTTGTGCTCGGAGACCCGCCGCGTGCCGCCATGCCAAACCCAATATTCCTGCTGTCAGCTGCGTGAAGTGAAGTGACACAGACACCCAACTGCTGCAGGCTGCACCGGGCTGGAGGTGACAGCGTGTTTGTTTCTCTCTCTCTCTTGTCCCTTCATCCTGACACTGAGTGACTCCCTGTTGGTCCATCTCTCTCTCTGTGCGCGCGCTCTCACCCTCTTCCACCATTACGTCCCAAAGTAAAACGGACTTTTTAGCGCTTGTTTCTCGGACTCTCCAGAGGAAGAGAATCGTGGCTGCTGTGGTTGGCATCGTCATGGTTTTGGCTCTCATCATTGCGATTCCTCTTCTGGTCCAAACTTCCAAGACCGACGCGCACTATGAGATGATGGGCACCTGCCGGATGATCTGTGACCCGTACAACCCCAAACCCAGCGCCACGGCTCTGGAGGTCATGCAGGACCTGAGCGCGATCCCTTCCCCGAGTTTTGTTCAAGGGACTAAAGGAGAGCCGGGTCGGCCGGGGAAACCTGGGCCGAGGGGTCCACCGGGGGAACCTGGCCCACCCGGTCCAAGAGGGCCACCGGGGGACAGAGGGAACGCGGGAAAGATCGGGTACCCAAGCTTAACGGGCACAGCGCGCACCGACACCAGCGGAGAACCGGGCTCTGCTATTGGAGGGTCAAAGATCGCGTTTTATGTGGGTCTGAAAAACCCTCACGAGGGATATGAAGTGTTGAGGTTTGACGACATCATCACGAACCTGGGGAACCACTACGACCCCACAACCGGCAAGTTCACCTGCCAGGTGTCTGGGATTTACTACTTCACCTATCACGTGCTGATGCGCGGAGGAGACGGGACAAGCATGTGGGCTGACCTGTGCAAAAACGGACAGGTAAATATTCTCCTGGTGTGTGTGTGTGTGTGTGTGTGTGTGTGTGTGTGTGTGTGTGTGTGTGTGTGTGTGTGTGTGTGTGTGTGTGTGTGTGTGTGTGCATTAAATATACATAAATTACGGTTATTGCATCGTGCGTGAATCAGCTGTTTAATGCGCAACAGAGCCATGGAGAGCGAGCACGCTGTGGTCCAGGGGCGATTTTAGACCCTTTTTAGGGTTCAACTACCCCTAAATTTGATCTCAGCACCTCTAAAAATAAATAAATGATCATTGTCATCTTTTAATAGTTTTATTAACAGCTTTAATGTACTTTGGATAGTTCTGTCATTAACATTGTGTTTCCCTCAGGGTTTGTTAACTATCTCAGCCTCCTCTCTGTAGAAATCTGTCATTGTTTATTCTGAACCATTATTATTATTATTATACACTATAGTGGAACACTCTACTATGTATGAATACTTGTTGTTGTAATTTACGTTATGCAGTGAAATGAGTAGTTTAGCAGGGGCCCCTCTAAAGGTCTGATCCTAGAATCGCCCCTGGCTGTGGCATCGATGTTGTTTTTATTTTATTTTATTTTATTTTATCCAGTTTGGTCAGTTAATGTATAAACTTGCTTTATGGTGATCTGGAGTTTATGTGTGATTGTTGGGATTGTCCTGCTGTAAATGAACCATGTGAGTCTATTGGTGGGGAGAGTGCACTGTAAAAAAAAAAAGATCCTGTTGTTTTTAAAGGAAAAAAAAACTGGCAGCTGTGGTTTCCGGAATAACACTGTAAAAAATACGGTCAAACTGTAAAATCAGCTTTACAGAACAACCTGTAAATGTAACAGTAAAAAAATGCATTAAATCACATTTTAATCCAGTAAATTCACCCATTGGATTTCTGCTAAATTAGCATGAGCATTATGTTATTAAACCAATTCTTTCAGTAAGATTTACATCCAGTTGTTTCAATTACACTGAAAAATACCAAACAAACATTATTTAACTAAAAAAAGCCTCATTATAAGACTCATATTTAACTGATCAAAAATCAACCTGACACATAACGTTATAATATATAATATAATAATGTTAATAATGTCATTAAACTGCACTGTATTGATTTTTGTATTACGGTTTTTCTGTGTTTAAACTACACTAATACCTCATTTCTACAAAGGATTATGTTGTTTTTTCTTTCTTTAAAATGAACCGTTATGTTTGGTTTAGTATTTTACTAAATATTATTGTAAAGTAAACAATGCTCCATTTACAGTTTTTTGATGTCATGAATTTACAGCATTTTGGTGTTAATTCTACACACATTTCTTACAGTGTGGGTGGAGGGGTTTCACTGCTGGGGTCAAATCTCTCTCTCTCTCTCTCTCTCTCTCTCTCTCTCTCTCTCTCTCTCTCTCTCTCTCTCTCTCTCTCTCTCTCTCTCTCTCTCTCTCTCTCCCTCTCTCTCTCTCTCTTCGTTTGCAGGTCCGAGCCAGCGCCATAGCACAGGACGCAGACCAGAACTACGACTACGCAAGCAACAGCGTCGTCCTGCATCTGGACTCCGGGGACGAGATTTACGTGAAGCTGGACGGCGGGAAGGCGCACGGCGGAAATAACAACAAATACAGCACGTTTTCCGGTTTCCTTTTGTACCCGGACTAATGTGGGATACTCTCACCACTCCATCCCAGAACTGCAATGACAGAAATAAACTCCATTTTTAATTTAAGACACACAGTTAATCAGACTGACAAGAGGAAGATGCCACTTATAGCTTCATATTCAGTCTTAAAACCCAACATTTCTTTTTAAATTGTGTGGATTATTGTGGGGGTTTTTTTTGTTTTTTTTAATCAATTTATTTCCACAGCAGCTTCACACTCTTCAAGGACTCCTCTGAAACTGTTTGTTCAACTTTGGAAATAAGTGAAATCACAGCTAACGATTCTGCAAAAAAATAACGACCCCAGATTTATTTCTCCTCCATTGGTTTGTGAAAAATAAGAGACTCTGCTCCAGATTAACCGCATTCACATGACGGATTCACAGTCTATATTTGCAGTGCAGGTGTTGTTGCGTTGTCTCTTTGTGTATTTTGTGGAGTTGAGGTTATTAATTGACCTGTTCAGGGGTGTATTTAAACTGAACTGAATACGCCTTGATGCCCACCCTGTATACAGAGGACATTGCTGTGTGATGTGATGCTATTTTTCTTTGCTTGAA
This sequence comes from Scomber scombrus, assembly GCF_963691925.1. Taxonomy (NCBI): domain Eukaryota; kingdom Metazoa; phylum Chordata; class Actinopteri; order Scombriformes; family Scombridae; genus Scomber; species Scomber scombrus. The sequence continues at coordinate 29,094,304 of NC_084982.1, forward strand.
AGTGTGTCTCACTAAGATATATGCAGTCTATAAGCACTTATGTATATATTTATTCAAAAAGAAATAAAAATCAGTGGACCCATATAGGCTGTAGGCCACAAGTAACCGTCAATCCAGTGTTGCAAAAATGTTTCTATATGTCTTCGTATTCCAGTATGATCAATAATTTCAATAAATGATATGTTTTCTATGCTGGTTTGGGACTTTGTGAAACTGAAGCTAAACGTTTAACCCTCCTGTTGTCCTCAGGTTAAGGAAGGAGAGGAGGAAGGGAGGAAGGAAGGGAGGAAAGAAGGAAAAAAGGAAGGAAGGAAAGAAAGAAGGAAGGAAGGCAGGAAGGAAGGAAGGAAAGGAGTGAGGACGGAAAGGAGGGAAGGAAGGAAGGAAGGAAGGAAAGGAGGGAGGAAGGAAAGGAGGAAGGAAGGTAGGAAGGAAAGGAAGGAAGGAAGGAAAGGAAGGAAGGAAAGAAGGAAGGAAGGAAAGGAAGGAAGGAAGGAAGGAAGGAAGGCAGGAAGGAAGGAAGGAAAGGAGTGAGGACGGAAAGGAGGAAGGAAGGAAGGAAGGAAGGAAGGAAGGAAAGGAGGGAGGAAGTAAAGGAGGAAGGAAGGAAAGGAAGGAAGGAAGGAATGAAGGAAGGAAGGAAGGAAAGGAGTAAAGAGGGAAAGGAAGAAGGGAGGAATGAATGAAGGAAGGAAGGAAAGGAGTAAGGAGGGAGGGAGGAAGGAAAGGAGTAAGGTAGGAGGAAGGGAGGAAAGAAGGAAGGAAGGAAAGAAGGAAGGAAAGGAGTAAGGAAGGTAAGGAGGAAGGAAGGAAGGAAGGAAGGAAGGAAGGAAGGAAAGGAGTAAGTAGGATGGAAGGAAGGAAGCAAGGAAGGATGGAATGAAATGAGGAAAGAAGTATGGACGGAGGAGGGAGCAAAGAAAGAAGGAAGGAGGGGAAGAACGAAGGAAAAAATTAAAGAAAGAGGGAGGAAGGAAGGAAAGAAGGAACAGTCAAAAGAGACGGGGTCAATTTGACCCGGGAGGACGACAGGAGGGTTAATGTGATCAGGAAAAATGTGACTGTAGAGCAGGATGCAGGCGGGAAATATTGTACGTTCTACTCCACTACATTTATTTGACAGCTTTAGTTACTTTTCAGATGCAGATTTGACACAATGGATAATATAACAAGCTTTATAAATACAACACATTGTTAAAGATGAAACCAGACAGCAGTGTGTAGTCGGCTCACATTTCAGATGTCTATGAGTTGTTAACAGCTCCACCAAATACTGATTTTCCCCTCTAAACTTCTCACATGCTTTCATTTCAATAAATGTTCAAATGATCCAATATTTCAGCAAAAATCAAAGATTAGAGAAAAAGTCCAAAAACTGGGGACATTTTGGGGTCCCAGAAGAATAATGTGGGTGTACAGTACACAAGGGAAAAAAACATCAAAGCTTTGGGATATGAGGACACTATTGGGAGAGTGTATGTTGAAACACATTTGCAAATATATAATTAAAACAATATTTATGGTGAAACCTCGAAATTCGTAGCACCGCCACACCGACCAGGTGTAACGGGGGCCAAAGATTTTTATAACATTTCATATTCAAGGTCTTAAGATGATACTGAGTGAATTTGAAGTCAGTCGGATGAAATCTCTAGGAGGAGTTAGTTAACGAATGATGCATGGAAATCGTGAAAATGGCAGCAAAATCGTAAAAATTCTAATCAAAATGACCGACTTCTGGTTGGAGTTAGGGGAAGGGTCCAAGAGACTTTTCTGTGCTTCTTGACATGATACATAAGTGTACCTAATTTTGTTCGTCTACGTCAATCTGAAACGAGGGGCTCAATTTTTTTCATTTGCCTAGTTGGCGCTGTTGGGCCATTTTGCCTCACCCCCTTTCAGTGAATCATAAAATATCAAAATTGTTGCTCAGTCTGGCAGAGCTGCACATTTTCGGGCATGTTTAAGCCACCAAAAATGTATTCATTTTGGAAGAACAAGAATGAGATCCCTGCAGATTCAACAGGGCCTTTGTACTGTTCATTATTACGTTGAGACTCTTAAAAAAGTTTCGTAAAAAAAGCTGGACAGGAGGAGAACAACCCTGCAGGTAAATGTGACATTTTCACTGTCAGTACTTCTCAGCCCAACAGTCCCAGGATGAGTGAAAAGAATATTAAAAAAAACAAAATAAAATTAATCAACCTCTGCACACTTGCACAAGCATGAAGCTCCAGGTAACAGCTGGCTGGATGAATAACGCATGTTTACCCGCGGGATGTGACGCTCCATGCCTTAAGGATCTTAAGAGCGCGCTTAGCATGCGGCTGGTGTCCCATGGCCACCAAGTCCAGGTTTTAACGAGGACGTTGGTCCTGGACGGAGTTTGATGTGCTGAGCTGTTGACTTAATTAATGGGACACTCATAAAGCATGAGGCGCTGAGACAAAAAACGTAATCTCCACATTTATCAGAACACAAATGGATCACCGTCAACCACAAGATATGCATGCAGAGCTGTGTGTCCAGGACAAGGCCATCTGTCTGTTACACACACACACACACACACACACACACACACACACACACACACGCACACACGCACACACACACACACTGGGATGACACACATGAACACAAGCTCTGTCTGTCTTATTGTCTCTCTCTCAAATGGTAATATTATCAGCCAGGCAAGCAGGCAGCCGCCCAGCAGTGGTGAAGGAAGTACTCAGATCCTTTACTGCAGTAAAAATACAGCAATGTAAAAAACAAACAAACAAACAAACAAACAAAAAACTGTATTACAAGTAAAAGTCCTGCATGAAAAATCCTATTTGAATCAAAGTATTATCTCAGGTATATTTCAAAGTTGAGTCCATGTAAGAGTCACACTGCTGAACTCCTTCACCTACAGCGGGGGAAATAAGTATTGGACGCGTCAACATTTCTTTCAGTAAATACACACTACCGGGTCAAAAGTTTTAGAACAGCCCAATTTTCCCAGTTTTTTATTGAAAATTTTTTTTCAAGCTCACCATCTTGGTATTTGTTCCTAAGGTAGTTGTGTCATAGCTTGGACTTATGATTTGGGTCATTATCTTGCTGTAGGATGAACCCCTGACCAACTACGTGCATACCAGAGGGTTCTGCATGGCATCGCTGCAGAATGCTGTGGTAGCCGACCCTGGATCCAGAAACACATCAGACCATCATGCTTCCTCCTCCATGTTTAACAGTTAATGTCCCACACTGAGGAACCATCCTTTCTACTCCATGTTTAACAGTTAACCTTTGTGTCGTCCTCCCGGGTCAAATTGACCCCGTCTGTTTTGACTGTTCCTTCTTTCCTCCCTCCTTCTCTCTTTCTTTCCCTCCTCTCTCTTTCCTCGCTTCCTTCCTTCCTTCCTTCCTTCCTCCCTCCCTTCTTCTCTCTTTTTTTCCATCCTCTCTCTTTCCTTCTTTCCTTCCTCCATCCCCCCTCCCTCCTTCTTTCCTTCCTTCCTCCTTCCGTCCCTCTATCCTTCTTTCTTTCCTCCCCCCTAACTTCCTCCCTTCTTTCTTTCCTTCCTTCCTCTTTTACTTTCTCCCTCCCTCCTTCCTTCTTTCCTCCCTCCTTCCCTCCTTCCTCCCTCATTTCCTTCCCTCCTTCCTTCTTCCTTCTTTCCTCCTTTCCTTCCTCCCTCCTTTCCTTCCTTCTTCCTCCCTTTCTTCCTCCTTTCTTTCCTTCTTCCTCCCTTCCTTCCTTCTTCCTTCCTCCCTCCTTTCCTTCCTTCTTCCTCCCTTCCTTCCTCCTTTATTTCCTTCTTCCTCCCTTCCTTCCTTGACTTGAGGACAACAGGAGGGTTAATGTCACACACTGAGGAACCATCCTTCCTTCCCTCCTTCCCTCCTTCCCTCCTTCCTTCTTCCTTCTTTCCTCCCTTACTTCCTCCCTTCCTTCCTTCCTTCCTCCCTCCTTTCCTTCCTTCTTCCTCCCTTCTTTCCTCCTTTCTTTCCTTCCTTCCTCCCTTCCTTCCTTGACTCGAGGACAACAGGAGGGTTAATGTCACACACTGAGGAACCATCCTTTCTACTCGACGGCTACAGAACTCCTGCGTGATGAACAGAATATTTTACATTTTGATTCATCAGTCCATAACAGCTTCTTCCAGTCTTCAGTAGTCCATTGGTGGTGTTTCATGGCCCAGGCAAGCCTCTTCTTCTTATTCTGACATCTTAGCAATGGCTTTCTAGCTGCAACTCAACCTGTCAGACCTGCAACTCCAAGTACTGAGACTTGCTTACTACGATCACTATGAAGCTTGAAGCTGTTGTCCTGTGCCCTTTCCTTCCCTCCTTCCTTACTCCCTCCCTCCTTCTTTCCTTCCTCCCTTCCTCTTTTCCTTTCTCCCTCCCTCTTTCCTTTTTTCCTCCCTCTGTCCTACCTTCCTTCTTTCCTTCTTTCCTTCCTCCCTCTTTTCCTTTCTCCCTCCCTCCCTCCCTCCTTTCCTCCCTTCCTTCTTCCCTTCCTTCCTTGACTCGAGGACAACAGGAGGGTTAAGTGTTTTTGTATAATTTTCAGTTTTGGGTTACCGTACCTTTTTTTTTTTTAAACCTCTGGCAGTTCACCACTTACCTTTGTACCATTTCAAGCTCTTCATTGGACTTGAACTGCTTGAATTTCAATAAAAAACTGGAAAAATTGTGTTGTTCTAAAACTTTTGACCGGTAGTGTATTTCCAATGAAGACATTCACATGACATTTTCACCAGACTTTAGTATTAACTGCAGAAATCCACACATCAAAACATGAATCTTATGAACCCTGATCTCTACTTCCTTCCACAAACGTTGTCCCAATGGTGCTTACTGGAAATCCATTTGTAACTAGTCCTGTTGATACGTTTTACAACAATCAGGTTGTGAAGGTGTTGGGAGAGCTCTTTGCTTTGACCCATCATGAGATATCTCTTGTGTTTCACCTTGGTAACAAAAAACCTTTTTAGAGCTCATAAACATGTAGGGGAGAATGGGGTTGGTACTGAATAAATTCCCTTTTAATTTGTAATGAAAGTCTAAAGTGTCAGGTAGTAATAGAGAGGTCTTACTGTCCTTCAGCTGATTCTGTTCTAAAAATATGAACCGTCAAATATGTCTTGTGCACTTGTGACAAATAACCCCATCGTTGGGTTGGTAGTAAGACATCATGGAGGTTGGTAGTAAGACATCATGGAGGTTGGCAGTAAGACATCATGGAGGTTGGTTGTCTCTGTGTTATTTTAATGGGGAAAAATAAAAAATGTATACAGTCTTAAAAAATATTTAAAATGTTTAGTTTAATCGAAATACAACAACCTAACATCTCCTGCACCAAGAGAACATAAACAGGAACAATCATTCTGTTAAGTGCCTTTTTTTATACAGTTTATCTCTCTGACTGCTCTGAGCTTCACATCTGGAGGAGTCTGGCTCTTTATTTGTCTTCCTGACAAAGTTCCTGCTCATTCTGCTCTCTTAAAAGAAAGAAAGAACTAAATCTATGAAACCATATATGTATAAACCAATATGTGACAAGCTTCCCCAACTTGGATATTTCTCTACCAGTAAAGTTATAAACCACATGTTGTGGTTACACCATTTGACATTTTCAGGAGCATTCAGTCTTACTTTTGGTAAAAAATGGTGCAAATGTCATTTCAAATAATATAAAACCAAAAAAAATACTAAATGTACATTTTAACAAACCTGATGCTGCTTTTAAAACTAGTTTTTAAGATATGTTTGAAATTGCTCATCTTCCTTATTTGTCACTGACCGTAAAACTAAGCTTTAAAAAAACTAATAAAAATTTCAAAACTATAATAATCCTGAGATATGTATGTATATGTATTCTCTTTACATTTCAGATTTGAGACAGTGCATCTTTAACCTTCGTGTCGTCCTCCTGGCTCAAATTGACCCCATCTGTTTTGACTGTTCCTTCTTTCCTTCCTTCCTTCCTCCCTCCTTCTCTCTTTCTTCCTCCATTCCATCATTCCTTCCTTCCATCTTTCCTTCCTTCCTTCAATCCTTCCATCTTTCCTTCCTTCCTTCCATCTTTCCTTCCATCCGTCCATCTTTCCTTCCTTTCTTCCATCCTTCCTTCCTTCCTTCCATCCTTCCATCTTTCCATCTTTCCTTCCATCCTTCCATCTTTCCATCTTTCCTTCCATCCTCCCAACTTTCCTTCCTTCCTTCTATCCTTCTATCCTTCCATCCTTCCATCTTTTCTTCTTTCCTTGACTCGAGGACAACAGGAGGGTTAAACAATCAACCCACACATTTATATTTAAAAAAAAGCTTTAGATGTTTCCTCTTTTTTTACAGAATACACAAATCAGACCTCTGAATCAAAAAGTTAAATCCTCTGTGAGCCATTGAGGCAGAAATCTCCATCTCTGTCGGCAGCTGTCAGACTTCATTAGACGCGTTGCTTTACTGTCACCCTCTCTCCTCCGCACAAGCCTCTCTGCTAAATGAAAGGCAACAGGTTTTTATGGCGCTACATAAAAAAATGTGCCGACGCCGGGACACCCCAGCACTGCTGAGATAAAACACTTTATTTGTTGCTTTCTTTGCCTCGCTCTCATTTAGCCTGCTTTCAGAGGGGCCGCGGGCGGGCAGGTGCATCCTTTATGTGCCTGATTGACACCTGAGCCAGAGGTCTGACACCGATGCTCGATTCCCTCTGCACCAGCACTAATAAAACAACAAGACGCTCTCTGTCACTCCCAGAAACAAACAGGGGAGCTGGACGCTGCTGCCGGCGAGCGTTTGGCATCACACACTAACTTTTTCTGACAAGAGGCAACGGTTTAAAATAGGTTTGTCTCTTAGAGAGCAAACCGAGGCGAAGGCAAAAAGAGCACTTAGGGGAAACATTTCACTACAAAGAATACCAATATGCTCTGAAAAGAGGGAGAAGGGACTCGAGTGGTGCATTACTGCGGGAATATTCTGGAGTTTCTTTCTTTTTTTGTCTCTTGTGGTGAAAAATTTAGTTAAACCCTAAATATCATACTTCTGAAATATGTACGAATTATGTAGTTATGTTGCATGAGAATCGTATAGTTAGTTTGTAGACACGAGTCATAAGAAACTGTATCTGTGAAATCCTCAGACTTAGATCAGCTAAGTACACGCCTCCTCATCACCCTGCAGATCAAAGGGTCACATACTGTACAGACCAGCATCACTCCTGAATCCTTCACATCTAAAAAGGTTCACTGAAGGATCTTGAGGTGTTTTAGGGTCACATGTCTGCCCTAAAGCTGGACAGATAGTGTTCAGAGGACAGGTTCACAATCACTCAATGATGCAGGACAAAATCCACAGTCCAGCCAAAGTTCCTCTTCTTCCACCACAGCTCTACAGGGAAACACTAAGAGGGAATTTGATGCTAAAAAGACTGTAAATATGTCAGATATCTCTTGATATGATTAACTCAGACTGCTGAAGCTCAATAGGAGCTGATCATCTACTTTTAAATGACTGTGTGGAAACACTGTGGATACAGTCCTCCATCACTTACATTGAGGGAGGGAATTTGATGCTAAAAAGACTGTAAATGTGTCAGATAGAAGTCTGCAGTGACTTAAAGCAATATTTTTTTTAAACATTTATGCCTGTGATCCATCCCGACGTCCTCCCTCCTGCTTCAGAGTGATATATATATATATACATATATGTATATATATATGTATGAATGTTGTCTTCCATTCTATAGATAATAATCTTACATTACATTAAATAAAGGTAATGGAATACAATTTTTCTAAATATTACATTTACTCTGGGTTACCATGGAGATCAGGAAACATTTACATGTTTTAAATGAAGTCATTATTAGTATAAGTCCACTTAAATACACTGTAGGTGATAAAATATGTAATATTTATCATTCTTTTGTGGTTACACCATTTGACATTTTCAGGAGCATTCAGTCTTACTTTTGGTAAAAAATGGTGCAAATGTCATTTCAAATGATATAAAACCAACAAAAATACTAAATGTACATTTTAACCAACCTGATGCTGCTTTTAAAACTAGTTTAACTGATTTATGAATTGCTCATCTTGTCAATACTTATTTGTCACTGAGCCATTATATTGACAGAACTGTCCTTAATGCATCTGTAATGTCCTGTCAGTGTCCTTGTTAACACACATCTGCTCATCCAGCTAATTACATCAGAGGGAATCTCCTCTACTTCCTGGTGAGTCTTATAGTTTTGTATTTCCTCGCCTGACTTTGAACAGTAACTGTTTCTGTCTTTATTCCATTTGTGCGTCATCATCTTAAAACAGAAGTCAGCTCTAGCCGTCAGAGAGCTGATAAATAATGGAAAGAGTAAGAATGGGCTCTTAGGGAATTTGGGCGAGTGTGTATAGCTTTAACAGAACCGGGTTTAAATGTAAAAATGTCTGAGGCTTGATTGAAAGTGCAGGTGTGTGTGTGTGTGTGTGTATGTGTGTATGTGTGTGTGTGTGTGTGTGTGTGTGTGTGTGTGTGTGTGTGTGTGTGTGTGTGTGACGGAGCAGGTGAAAGGATTTATGGGAGGATTTGTGGATTTCTGTCTGTTCGATAAATTAGACTCCGTGTTCATCTTTCTTCTTCTTCTTCTTCTCAACAGCTTCATATACATTTGTCACGTTACACAGAGCTCGTTTCCTCTCTTAGCAACAACATGCAGCAACTGTGTGTGACTGGCGTGTGCGTGTGACTGGCGTGTGACTGGCGTGTGCGTGTGACTGGCGTGTGCATGTGACTGGCGTGTGCATGTGACTGGTGTGTGACTGGCGTGTGCATGTGACTGGCTTGTGGCTGGCGCGTGACTGGCGTGTGCGTGTGACTGGTGTGTGACTGGCGTGTGCGTGTGACTGGTGTGTGCATGTGACTGGCGTGTGCGTGTGACTGGCGTGTGACTGGCGTGTGCATGTGACTGGTGTGTGCATGTGACTGGCGTGTGCGTGTGACTGGCGTGTGCATGTGACTGGTGTGTGCATGTGACTGGCGTGTGCGTGTGACTGGCGTGTGCGTGTGACTGGCGTGTGCCTGGCGTGTGCGTGTGACTTGCGTGTGCATGTGACTGACGTATGCATGTGACTGGCGTGTGACTTGCGTGTGCATGTGACTGGCGTGTGACTGGCATGTGACTGACGTGTGCATGTGACTGGCGTGTGCATGTGCGGCCTGCAGGTCGCCAGCACAGACGCTTCCCGACTGTATCAAGGGACTCGGTGTGGAAGGGTCCGCGGGTTTCCCAAGGCTCATCTCCAGGAACATTAAAATTCATGAGCAGTGATTAGCATATTAAACACGATTTCCATGAAATGCCATCACCCTTTTTTTTGTTTTTTTGTTGTTGTCATGACGCGGCGTTTTTACTCACCTGCTGCACGTCAAAGTCAAACGCAGATAACTCGGCTGACTGCTTTTTCTGACATGATTTGGCAGGAAAAAAAAGTGGATGTTTCGTGCGAGAGATGTTGATAGTGTGTCGCAGATAAAGGCATTTTGTCCCCAAAGCGCTGCAGCTGAGCCCACAATGACTATCTGTAGGCCTCAGGAGCAGTTTATATTTAAACAGCTCAGATGACGATATCATACCCCGACTGACAGAGTCACCCTCACTCTTACCCTCACTTACCCTCCTCTCTTATCTTTTACAGAATCATTTCATTGCTCTAAATCACACTGAAGATTCTCCTACGTTACGTCTTCTTGTCCGTGTGATTAAAGACTCGCTTAATTAGACTCTGATGTATTGTCACTTCGTCTCATTGTCAAGGGATGATGTATCAACACCACCTGGCAGCAAAACACCTTCCCGATAATTAAACGTGATCATACGGTGAGGTTAAAACCAAACAACACATGCAAATTAGAGATACTGTTCAGATATGTATTCTATCATTGAGTGTGTTATAATGGAAAAACATATTCTCAGATGTTTACTTACAATGTAAAAATCATAGACTGTATATAAGAAATGGACGTAACATCCGTGACGTCACCTATTGGTTTGTGGACTGCAGCTTGGAAGTGAATAGTTTTGGATCTGAGCAGCGCCATCTTGAAAATTTCAAGTGCATGCTGGGAGAAATAAAAACAGGGATTCTACTTATATGGGCATCAGGAGGAGCATGAGGCGCCCTCCTGAACCTGTGAACCAATCAACCTGTCAATCACCACGTAGCCACGCCCTAATGCATACCCTGCTTTATCGTCACATATAAAATCAGGGAGGCCAAAATGTCCCAAATGAACATCATACTGCATTGAAGAAGGTTTTAAACTAGCGATTGAGACCATAAACACATTTTGAAAACGTTTACTGAGGTTAGAAATCAAGTGAGAAGTTGGTGAATTCTCCATTGACTTGTATAGAGACGGAAGTCCTTTTGACACCAAAATGGTCGCCCCCTGGTGGCCTTTTGATAGAATGCAGTTTAAAGTTAGTTACGCGTTGGCCGTAACTCCCCGCCTCCTCCCTCCCTTCTTTCCTTGACTCGAGGACAACAGGAGGGTTAATGCTTTGTGCTGGACTCTTCATAAACTGACTATAAATCTCTGATAATGGTAACTACAGCAGTCTTGTCGGCACTTCCATCCACAAACTTAAAATGCTGAGCTGAAAACAACAGTTGGAAAACACACAATAAACTCAAAGCAATTCTTCATATGTAAAAACTAAACAAAACAACAACTGAAATGTCATTTATGTAACTAAATGTCAAAGGGAATTTACATTTTAAGTCAGTATGGACATGAAAGATGTATTTCATGTGTGATGTGATTGCTTTTCGTCTCTTCTTCATCAGCTCTGCATCACACATATGAACAGTGCTTTGCAGAGAGAGGAGATAACCAAGCTGCCCCCCCCCTAATTATAACAGAAATGACTTCCACACTGTCCCTATATCAGCTGCCTCTCTTTTCCTCTCAGCTTTCTGGTCACATTTGACCGATTAAACTGGGGTTTCTCTGCCGGTCCTGCATGCCAACACTTCCTGAGGTGGGGGGCAGCATGCTGATGATTTCGGCTGCTGCCAGGCCCACACTCTTGAAACAGAACAGCATCAATTAGCAGCCTCGATGAGCGCTGGGGCAAACCTGAGAGCCACACTGTCGCCGAGTTCAACAGGTTCACGCACATTTCTGTTGCAGGTAGTAAAACTTTCTTAATTTTACTCTCGTCTGTATCACAAAAAACTCTTGCTCTAATTCCAGGTGCAGAAAGTAACTTTTATAATTGCTTTTGTTACAGTGACAAACATATTTTCCTGTTTTCTTCAACAATGTGTATGTAGGTTTTTAATTACATAAAAAAGAAATATGACAAATATGCAAGAATACACTTAAATACACTGTAGGTGGATAACATATTTAATATTTATCATTCTTTTGTGGTTACACCATTTGACATTTTCAGGAGCATTCAGTCTTACTTTTGGTAAAAAATGGTGCAAATGTCATTTCAAATGATATAAAACCAACAAAAATACTAAATGTACATTTTAACAAACCCGATGCTGCTTTTAAAACTAGTTTAACATAATTGTGTATTCCTCATCTTGTTAAATCTTATTTATCACTGACCCATATCTGATTGAATTGTGCAGAAGATCAAGAACCAGAAGAGAAAAAGTGTGTTGAGATCATAGACTGTATATAAAATGGACGTAACATCCGTGACGTCACCCATTGGTTTGTGGACTGCTGCTTGGAAGCGATTAGTTTCGGATCTGAGCAGCGCCATCTTGAAAATTTCCGGTGCATGCCGGGTAAAACCCCCCCCCCCCCCCACAGATTCTACTTATATGGGCATCAGGAGGAGCATGAGGCGCCCTCCTGAACCTGTGAACCAATCAACCTGTCAATCACGACGTAGCCACGCCCTAATGCATACCCTGCTTTATCGTCACATATAAAATCAGGGAGGCCAAAATGTCCCAAATGAACATCATACTGCATTGATGAAGGCTTTAAACTAGCGATTGAGACCATAAACACATTTTGAAAACGTTTACTGAGGTTAGAAATCAAGTGAGAAGTTGGTGAATTCTCCATTGACTTGTATAGGGACGGAAGTCCTTTTGACACCAAAACGGTCGCCCCCTGGTGGCCTTTTGATAGAATGCAGTGTTAAGTTACTTCCGCGTTGGCCTCATTTCAGAGGACCGGAGCTCCCCGCCTGGTTGAGATGAGATAAAGGTATGTTTAATCATCTGTAGTTCAGCAGTTGAAACTACAGATCTGAGTTCAGTAATATTTCTTAAGTGGACAAAACAAGATCTGGTCAGCTGCTCTACATTGGTGTCAAACAACGAGGACCAACCAAATATAAACAGGTTTGAGTGGGAAGCAAAGGAAAGATGTCAAGGAGGAGTTCATAACAGTAGATGATCAGCTTCTATTGAGCTTCAGCAGTCTGAGTTCATATCAAGAGATATCTGACATGTTTACTGAGTGGGGAAGTACATGAAGTACTTTATGTAGTAGTAGTAGTACTTTATGTAGTAGTAGTAGTAGTAGTAGTAGTAGTAGTAGTAGTACTTTATGTAGTAGTAGTAGTAGTACTTTATGTAGTAGTAGTAGTAGTAGTAGTAGTAGTAGTAGTAGTACTTTATGTAGTAGTAGTAACAGTAGTAGTAGTAGTAGTAGTAGTAGTTGTAGTACTTTATGTAGTAGTAGTAACAGTAGTAGTAGTAGTAGTAGTAGTACTTTATGTAGTAGTAACAGTAGTAGTAGTAGTAGTACTTTATGTAGTAGTAGTAGTAGTAGTAGTAGTAGTACTTTATGTAGTAGTAGTAACAGTAGTAGTAGTAGTAGTAGTAGTACTTTATGTAGTAGTAGTAACAGTAGTAGTAGTACTTTATGTAGTAGTAGTAGTAGTAGTACTTTATGTAGTAGTAGTAACAGTAGTAGTAGTACTTTATGTAGTAGTAGTAACAGTAGTAGTAGTACTTTATGTAGTAGTAGTAGTACTTTATGTAGTAGTAGTATTTACAGTCTTTTTAGCAGTAGATTCCCTCTCAGTGTTTCTATGTTGAGCTGTGGTGGAAGTATAGTAACAAAAAGAGGGACTTTCTTTCTTTCTTTCTTTCTTTCTTTCTTTCTTTCTTTCTTTCTTTCTTTCTTTCTTTCTTTCTTTCTTTCTTTCTTTCTTTCTTTCATGTTTCTTTGTTTCTCTTTTTCTTTTCATTTTTCTTTCTCTCTTTCATTTTCATTTTTTTCTTTCCTCATCTGCTTCATTTTCCTTTTCTTTCATTCTCCCCTCCTTCTTCTTTCTTTCCTTCTTTCTTTCATTCGCCCCTCCTTCTTCTTTCTTTCATTCTTTTTTTTTTCTCTTTTTTTTCATTTTTCATTTTCCTTTTCTTTCTTTCCTCATCTTCCTTTTCCTTGTTTCTTCCCTCCTCATTGTTCTTTCTTTTTTCTATCTTTCTTTCTTTCATTTTTATTTCTTTTTTTCATAAATTTTTCTTTCTGTCTTTCATTCAGACGACTGATGATAATGATTTTAATTATGCAGCCCATACATCAATGGAGAGAGTAGACAGGAGTCCAGGATGTCTTGTAGTGAAAAGGTTTATTTACTTGATCAAGGAGAAATGAGCGAATGATCAGTACATGTTATGTTCTCATGCTCCCTTCAATTCTGAAGTTTCTGTCCTCCGGGGACTTTAAACCACACAGATAATGCCCAAGGTTGAGCCATGCCCAAATATGGGCAGACCAACACATCTACAATATACAGAATGTAGTCTACTGGTCTATAGACGAAACATCAGACCTCACTGAGGACCTTTGTCCTCCATCCAACACTATATCAAACCTCTGACTCTAGTTACCTTTACCCCGTTCAGGGAAAACAGTCAAACACATATCTGACCTTGGTTGCTATAGCAACACTATCAGAATGCCTCCTGTTTTCCCCAAAAGGAGCAGACTCACTGCTTACCACTATCTCAAGGGGAGACAGTGTCTAAACCCAATATTTGGTGTGGCCTTGCTATGACCGCAAAGCCTAGTTTGACCCAGTGCATATTAGTTATGGAAAATTCCCTAACAACTGAAGCTTCATATTAGCTTCAGATCAACTTTTAAATCCATGTTTCCACAGGAGGAGGACTGTGGGTTTAGTCCTCCATCACTTCCATTGTAAACATTATGAAGGGATCTTCTAATGGTCAGTATGAACAGGAGGAATCATTACAGTAAACATGATGAAGGGATCTTCTAATGGTCAGTATGAACAGGAGGAATCATTACAGTAAACATGATGAAGGGATCTTCTAATGGTCAGTATGAACAGGAGGAATTATTACAGTAAACATGATGAAGGGATCTTCTAATGGTCAGTATGAACAGGAGGAATCATTACACACACATAAACACACTTCATGTCACTTTGGAAAACTGACTGAACAGACAAATGAGCTCCAACAAAAGCTATAAATGTATCAACAAACTCTTGAAGGACGGAGATGTCACTGCACTCTTGTTACTGTTAGATATACAGGATTTCTGGGAGCTGTAGTGCAAAGACACTTCACCAATGAAAGCCACAAAGACTGCAACAAAATAAAAACACAGATGGATTATGGATCTGTCAGAGCTGTGCGTTTATTTTAGCTTATTTTAGCCACAACATCAAATAACAGAATCACTTCTACTCCTGGGAGCGCTCACTGACTCATGTTCATTCACAGATTACTTTTGCAGCTGCACTCCTCCTGAAGCATTTGTCGGCTGCTGGCTGCATCTCACAGATAGTCAAGCGATAAAAACTGTTTCCTTAACATTCAATCAAAATGACACTTTCTTGTGTGTAAGCCTCGGGATGGTGAACCTTTGTCAGCTCGTAAAAGGTGACGTAAGCCTTCAATGAGGTGAAAATATATTGAAGATATTGTCCCGATAAACAAGTCAGAACTCAACTCTCCTGTGCATGTGCAATAACAGAGATTGGGAGAATAAAGGAGAGAAGCTTTAACAACTTAACCTTGTTGTCCTGAATACATATTTGGATTGGCCCTCTGCTCCTGCTCTTCACAGTCAAATCATTTACTCTACAACAAAATGCCTCGGTCATCTAAAAATAAACACAGCTTCTTAAGAGAATCCCTATGTCAATATATCCTAAAAGGCTCTGTCATTTGCCTGACATGAGAGCTTAGACGTTGTTCTGTCTTTGTCTAAACAAAGCGATGACTTAAGCCTCTTAGCATGTTTGGAGAGACATTATGGAAATGTATTAGATGACTCACTGTACAGATTCTGGTTGAAGAGAACAATAATCTGTCGTTCTTCCTGCAGTCCATCCTCGCTGCTAATCTTTCTCCCCCATCAACCCTCATGCAGAGCTGCTTTTGCATTCCCAGTTTGACTCCAGGGTCTCTCAAGTTGAGGTCAAAGGTCAGTTGACCTGTTTTTTCCCCCCGTCTCATCCATGCTAATGAGTCCCCACTCAATCTGTATCACTCTCTGTTTCTTTAGTCTCTAACTGTCTGGCTGCAGTGAAGTGAAAAAAAGTATTTCTGATGATACATGAGACATGATAATAAAGTGGTCAGAATCTAAAGGCCTTAATTGTAACTCAGAAGAGATTAACTGTATGAAAGGAGGATGTTTTTTTTTTAATTCATATTTCACACACTTCATTTAAAGGGCTGTTATTGTGGAAAATTAGAAAACTGATGTTTGAGATGGATCAGGGTTTTGGTTGAAATTGGTGTTGAGGTGATATTTGGGCAGCGTGCCACAGCCCTATGTTCCCTCAGCACTATGTTCCCTCAGCCCTATGTTCCCTCGGCCCTATGTTCCCTCAGCCCTATGTTCCCTCGGCCCTATGTTCCCTCGGCCCTATGTTCCCTCGGCCCTATGTTCCCTCGGCCCTATGTTCCCTCAGCCCTATGTTCCCTCAGCCTTATGTTCCCTCGGCCCTATGTTCCCTCTGCCCTATGTTCCCTCTGCCCTATGTTCACTCAGCCCTATGTTCCCTCAACCCCATGTTCCCTCAGCTCTTTGTTCCCTCAGCCTTATGTTCCCTCGGCCCTATGTTCCCTCAGTCCTATGTTCCCTCAGTCCTATGTTCCCTCAGTCCTATGTTCCCTCAGCCCTATGTTCCCTTAGCCATATGTTCCCTCAGCCCTATGTTCCCTCAGCTCTATGTTCCCTCTGCCCTATGTTCCCTCAGCCCTATGTTCCCTCGGCCCTATGTTCCCTCAGCCCTATGTTCCCTCAGTCCTATGTTCCCTCAGTCCTATGTTCCCTCAGCCCTATGTTCCCTTAGCCATATGTTCCCTCAGCCCTATGTTCCCTCAGCTCTATGTTCCCTCTGCCCTATGTTCCCTCAGCCCTATGTTCCCTCGGCCCTATGTTCCCTCAGCCCTATGTTCCCTCAGCTCTATGTTCCCTCTGCCCTATGTTCCCTCGGCCTCATATTCCCTCAGCCCTATGTTCCCTCGGCCCTATGTTCCCTCGGCCCTATGTTCCCTCAGCCCTATGTTCACTCAGCCCTATGTTCCCTCAGCTCTATGTTTCCTCAGCCCTATGTTTCCTCAGCCCTATGTTCCCTCAGCCCTATGTTCCCTCAGCTCTATGTTCCCTCGGCCCTATGTTCCCTCAGCCCTATGTTCCCTCAGCCCTATGTTTCCTCAGCCCTATGTTCCCTCAGCTCTATGTTCCCTCAGCTCTGTTCCCTCAGCCTTATGTTCCCTCAGCCCTATGTTCCCTCAGCTCTATGTTCCCTCTGCTCTATGTTCCCTCAGTCCTATGTTCCCTCAGTCCTATGCTCTCTCAGCCCTGTGTTCACTCAGCCCTATGTTCCCTCAACCCCATGTTCCCTCAGCTCTTTGTTCCCTCAGCCTTATGTTCCCTCGGCCCTATGTTCCCTCAGTCCTATGTTCCCTCAGTCCTATGTTCCCTCAGCCCTATGTTCCCTCAGCCATATGTTCCCTCAGCCCTATGTTCCTTCAGCTCTATGTTCCCTCTGCCCTATGTTCCCTCAGCCCTATGTTCCCTCGGCCCTATGTTCCCTCAGCCCTGTGTTCACTCAGCCCTATGTTCCCTCAACCCCATGTTCCCTCAGCTCTTTGTTCCCTCAGCCTTATGTTCCCTCGGCCCTATGTTCCCTCAGTCCTATGTTCCCTCAGCTCTATGTTCCCTCAGCCCTATGTTCCCTCGGCCCTATGTTCCCTCAGCCCTATGTTCCCTCAACCTTATGTTCCCTCAGCTCTATGTTTCCCTCGGCCCTATGTTGCCTCAGCCCTATGTTCCCTCAGCCCTATGTTCCCTCAACCTTATGTTCCCTCAGCTCTATGTTTCCCTCGGCCCTATGTTCCCTCAGCCCTATGTTCCCTCAGCTCTATGTTTCCCTCGGCCCTATGTTCCCTCAGCCCTATGTTTCCTCAGCCCTATGTTTCCTCAGCCCTATGTTCCCTCAGCCCTATGTTCCCTCAGCCTTATGTTCCCTCAGCTCTGTTCCCTCAGCCTTATGTTCCCTCAGCCCTATGTTCCCTCAGCTCTATGTTCCCTCTGCTCTATGTTCCCTCAGTCCTATGTTCCCTCAGTCTTATGTTCCTCAGCCCTATGTTCCCTCAGCCATATGTTCCCTCAGCCCTATGTTCCCTCAGCTCTTTGTTCCCTCAGCCTTATGTTCCCTCAGCCCTATGTTCCCTCAGCCCTATGTTCCCTCAGCTCTATGTTCCCTCTGCCCTATGTTCCCTCAGCCTTATGTTCCCTCAGCCTTATGTTCCCTCAGCTCTATGTTCCCTCAGCTCTGTTCCCTCAGCTCAGGGTTGACTATCCCAACAGGGTGTAGAGTCTGTACCTACTGGTGCACGTTGCCTGTTTAAGGTTTAAGTAGAGATGAGACAGGGTGTCGCTAATTGAAAATTTAACATTGACGAACATGTTAGCGATTCCACCGCTACTCAAAACGACAACAATGACTAGAGTGTGATCTGGGGAGAGCCGCTGAGCCTTAAGCTCAGACGAAAGAAACGCACAATAGAAAGAGAAAGTCCATTCACACAGCAAACACCTGGGCAGACAGCCTTTGTGATGCTGACATTTAGGGCTATTCAAAGTCAGCTCATGTAAGTTTTATTAACATTGTGAGATTGAGTCCACATGGATGTTCTGTATCTACCTTTCAGGTGCAACAAAGAGACAAATCATCTCCGCTGACTTCAAAGAGAGACATATCCATCCTGCAACTGTCAGACTTCCTTCAAAAGCAAAGGGACTGCGATGTAAGTTATCAGTATTCAGCGTGATTCAGACATCCCTGCTTCAAAGCTGTAATCCCCGGCATCACAGGTAATTAGAAACAGAAAACACAGGTTTTAAAATATGACACGAGTTTAAATAGTAGATACATTTTGTCTTGAAGCACTGATTTGTGGACAGGAACACTGAATATTTAGCTCTTCTTTTCGTCCATCCTCTGTTTCTGGGCTATGATATCCAAACAGGGGAAAAAATGAGCACACTCACCATTTACATTAACTTACTCAAGTATCACCCCTTCAATTGCACTTTTCTGGTTTATGGACCAGGTTGTTCAAAGCTGCCTCAGCACTAAGTGTATACACTCATTAATGGGTCAGTGACAAATAAGAGCTAGCAAGATGAGCGATTCAAAAATATGTTAAACTAGATTTAAAAGCAGCATCAGGTTTGTTAAAATGTCCATTTAGTATTTTTGTTGGTTTTTATATTATTTGAAATGACATTTGCACCATTTTTTTACCAAAAGTAAGACTGAATGCTCCTGAAAATGTCAAATGGTGTAACCACAAAAGAATGATAAATATTACATATTGTATCACCTACAGTGTATTTAAGTGGACTTATACTAATAATTACTTCATTTAAAAACATCAAAAGAAAAGAAACATTTTTGGAGTATTTCTTCATTTAAAATTTAAACCATTTTGTCAATATTGAGCAGAACATATCCTAAAAACAACCATTTTTCACCAAATAAGTGTTGACAAATTATGTCAAATTCTTAAAAAAACATAATGTTGCATTGCAAAAGTGGATTATAATTATTCCAAATTTTAGTTCACGTTTATTTTAGAGTATATAATCAGATTATTATGTAAAAACACTGGTTACACCAAATGACAATGGGTTGCATCACATCATTGACCCCAATCATTACCCCATTATTATTATGATTATATTTATTTTTACATTTTTGATTTTGTTTCTGCTTTTTTTTTTAAACTACCACTTCATTACTCATACCTGACATGTTGCTAATAATCTGTAACTGCATGAAAACGAATCTCTGACACTCCCTCCACATCCCGATCTGTGTCTCTGCAACCTGTTGTATTTTCCCCAGTGTTGCGCCCCCTCGCCCGCCCGCCTGCCCCTTAGTGTCTGTGACGGTGTGAGAGGAAGCAGGTGTGCTGGAGTCAGGGCAGAGGCACACCAGCTGCACCTCATCACTGTAAACAAGCCCTCTACAAATACCCAGCTCTGCCATTATCACCCATACATCAGTTAATCTGCGCTTCCAGTCTTTTTTACAGGCAGATATCCAGTCACCCTGTTGTCACCTGTTATCTTTAGGCAAGGCAGATTTATTCATATAGCACAATCCAACAATGAGGCAATTCAAAGTGCTTAATATAAAACATAAAATGCATCAGGACAAGATGTAAAAGCAACACATGGCAAAATAAAAAGACATTTAAACAAGATTAAAGGCTTTAAATTGGAGATAAAATTAAGCTAAAGAAAGTTAGTTAAAATGTGAAAATAAACGTATGAATAACTTGCACACATTGTTTTTTTGTGGACCCAGCATCAAATTTCTGCTTTTAATCCATTTAGAGAGAATATATTAGAGGATTATGGCAAAAATGTCTAAGTGGTGTAACCATAAAAACTTTGTACCAAATAATTCAACTTGCTTAAAAACAGTAAATTGTCAATAAAACACCATATCAACTAGTTTGGCATGATCTTACATTATAACTTTATATTAAATAAAGGTAATGGAATACAATTGTTCTAAATATTACATTTACTCTGGGGAATAATGGAGATATGGACTTTTTTAAATTCTATTTTTTATTTTAATTTAAGTACACTTTTTGGGCCAAACTGCTTTATTTATTTATTTATCTATACTTTTGTTTTGTTTTTGTTTGGGGTTTTTGTTTCCCTTTCGGCTTGGACACATGATTGTTTGCTTTGTTAGTTTGCTTGTGCACAAGTGTTTTGAGTTAATGTGACCGAATTAACCAACTCTAAAAAAAAAACTCTTAAATACACTGTAGGTGGATAAAATATGTAGTATTTATCATTCTTTTGTGGTTACACCATTTGACATTTTCAGGTCTTACTTTTGGTAAAAAATGGTGCAAATGTCATTTCAAATGATATAAAACCAACAAAAATACTAAATGTACATTTTAACAAACCTGATGCTGCTTTTAAAACTAGTTTAACTGATTTTTGAATCGCTCATCTTGCTAACTCTTATTTGTCACTGACCCATTAATGAGTGTATACACTTAGTGCTGAGCCAGCTTTGACCAACCTTGCATGTCACATAACAACACAGTGAGGTTGGACTGTTTTGATTCTGTGTCGCCTTTGAGCAGCTTTACTGGGACAGATCGGCCCTGACGGCCAGAGAGGCTGCAGGACACAGAGAGCAGCAGCCAACTGCTCCTGACAGACAGACTGTGCTTCAGATGAGAAGTCAGAGCCGGCCTCCAGTGTTCGCCACCTCAAAGTAAAGCTGCAACCTCTGCAGCCCCGTGGATGGACTGATGATGAAAAAAGTATTTAATATGGATGCTCGATATTGACTTTTCTGCCGATATCCGATATTCCGATATTCCCCAACTTTTAATTGCTGATACCGACATCACCCGATACTGATATTTGCAGGCTTTTTACACCAGAACTATTAGGTAACAACATAACATATCTCCTACTGTTGAATTAACACATTATGCCTAATTATATTGTGATGCTCCACTGGATGCAAACATAAATGCAACATGGCTTTCCACATGTAAACACTGACTGTGCAAAATAAGAGAACAACTTCAACTTAAGTTATGGAAAAAAGTGCCAATATGGCACTGCCATATTTATTATGCTGCTTTGCAGTAATTGCGGTCCTCTCAGCTGTTGTGTCTCCAGCAGATAGGACCCAGATAGGACCCAGATAGGACCCAGATAGGACCCACTGGACTTTGCAGAGTAGGACCCAGATAGGATCCAGATAGGACCTAGATAGGACCCAGATAGGACCCACCGGACTTTGCAGAGTAGGACCCAGATAGGATCCAGATAGGACCCAGATAGGACCCAGATAGGACCCACCGGAAGCATAACAGATGAAGAAGACAACAGCCAGGATGGAAAACTGGCTTTTCATTCATCTCACATTTTGGTGTCACTGTTACAATTCTTTAATCCTTTTCTAGACACAATTTTGATAACAATAATAACCCTTTCAATCTGAGGTTACAAGGTGCTTCACATAATACAAT
This sequence comes from Scomber scombrus, assembly GCF_963691925.1. Lineage (NCBI taxonomy): Eukaryota > Metazoa > Chordata > Actinopteri > Scombriformes > Scombridae > Scomber > Scomber scombrus. The sequence goes on from NC_084982.1 coordinate 29,115,858, forward strand.
ACTGTATATAAAATGGATGTAACATCCGTGACGTCACCCATTGGTTTGTGGACTGCTGCTCGGAGGCCAATAGTATCGGATCTGAGCAGCGCCATCTTGAAAATTTCAGGTGCATGCTGGGAAAAATAAAAACAGGGATTCTACTTATATGGGCATCAGGAGGAGCATGAGGCGCCCTCCTGAACCTGTGAACCAATCAACCTGTCAATCACGACGTAGCCACGCCCTAATGCATACCCTGCTTTATTGTCACATATAAAATCAGGGAGGCCAAAATGTCCCAAATGAACATCATACTGCATTGAAGAAGGCTTTAAACTAGCGATTGAGACCATAAACACATTTTGAAAACGTTTACTGAGGTAAGAAATCAAGTGAGAAGTTGGTGAATTCTCCATTGACTTGTATAGAGACGGAAGTCCTTTTGACAACAAAACGGTCGCCCCCTGGTGGCCTTTTGATAGAATGCAGTTTTAAGTTACTTCCGCGTTGGCATCATTTCAGAGGACCAGAACTCCCCGCCTGGATGGAACCAGTTTCTGAAGCACAGTGGAGTTTAATGTGAGTGTGTAAATATCTCCACTTAGGACAATAATTGACTCTTTATATAACTGTTGTGTCTCATTACCGCTTATTTATATATTTATTTATATTGCAGACACATATTTTAAAGTTTTATGGGTTTGGGTGAGTTGGGTTTGGGCTTGTGCGTGTGCGTATTAGTGTTATGTGTATATATTTTATATTTTATTTTACTTTTTATGATGCAATTGAACTGCTTACTGCTACTTTAGTGAATGAATGAATAAGGGAGAGATTTATGTGTAGAATGAGGAAAGTGAGCATAAATATTGTGCAACTTAATCATTATTATTTCATTAGTACAATAATAATTATTATTGCTTATTTTTCTTCCTATTATTTATTTAAGTTTATTCTATATACTTGATTTTGTTTATTTTATTTTTTATCTATTTATTTTTAATGCTGAGTATGTAAGTGTAGGTATGAAGGTACATGTGTATTTATTGTATATATATATATTAATACTTATATGGTTGATTAAATAAAGTTTTTATAAAGATTGTCCCATTTTTTTGAATGTTTATTTATTGCTGAGACAGTTATGGGAAATGTTATATGTTGTGTTTACTTCATATTTTAGAAAAAAATCAATAAACAATGCAATGAAAAAAATAAATAATATGCAACTTGATGATTTTTTTGAATGGACAAAATTTTCCTACAAATGCAGAGGTCAAGTTTCAAGTTTCAAAGTTAATTATTTAATAAATGTTACTGAAACAGGCTCCACAGTCTGTAGTCTGAGCATAAAGAAGCATTTTCATGATAAACCCACACATCCTCCAACTGTGTGTGACAGCCAGAGTAAATAAGGACTTCTGATTTAGCCAGCATATAAAAGAGACATTTCCATCCTGTGCTCCTTATATAACAGCTTCTCTTTTATCCTCCTCACTTCTTCGCTGACCTCCCGGTGGATGTCACATATGTAGGCTGAGGGAGACATTTGCGGCTGAGTTATATCCCCGTTTCCTGCTTTCTTCAGGTTGATTTAAAACCCCCGGCTCCTGTGAATTAGCCATAATGCACGGCCACTGTTTCTCAAATGTGTCACATCTCTATTCATGGGAGCGATTCGTAATGAGAGAAGCAGCGGAGGCCTGAGAATCTATCACGGAGTACGGCTGCCCCGAGGGAGGAGAGAGACTGGAGTGGACGGGCGGACAGTGTGCTGCTCATATCAGGAGTTCACCATTATTCTCCAGTAGTGGGAGGCTTACGGCGAGCTGCTGCCACACGCTGACGCCGGCTAATCACTATGCTAAACTGCTCCTATAAGGTGTCACTCTCCGACACTGACCAACTTTAATGTCACCACAGAGCCTTGCAGACAAAAAACCTTCTGCCATCCACTCAGCGTTGAGACGTTCTGCAGAGACACAGAGCTGATGGAGGAAAAAGGGTTTAATGTATTCTGACATCGACTGGTAAAAGTAGAGAGTTGTCCTTTTTTGAGATTTTTGGCTTGTCTGAGAGGAAAGGAGAAAGAGAGAGAAATGTGGTAGAATTTTTAGTGATTGATCCAAAATGGCGTCTGAATTTCTTCCACGCGTTCAAAATACACACGGTGAAGGACTGGAGTCACACATCCATACCAGCGATAAAACGGATAATTCTGACTCGCGTGAACACTCACATTTAATAATAATAATATTTTATGCAAGATTTGTCTTTTTTTAAGATTAGACCAGGGTCTGCAGATAGTTCCTTCTTTCCTTCCAACTGTCCTTCCTCCCTCCCTCCTTCTCTCTTTCTTTCCTCCCCCTACCTTCCTCCCTTCCTTATTTCCTCCTTTCCTTCCCTCCATCCTTCCCTCCCTAATGGATAATGACACTCCTTGTTACCACCCCCCCCCCCCCCCCCCTCCACTCACCAACACCCAAGTGCTATTTGGTTGCCCTTTAACACTATCCTTGACCCCTACCTTCCTCCCTTCCTTCTTTCCTCTGTCCTTCTTTCCTTTCCTCCCTTCCTTCCTCCCTCCTTTCCTTCCTTTTTCCTCCCTTCCTCCCTCCTTTCCTTCCTTCTTCCTTCCTCCCTTCCTTTCCTTCCTTTTTCCTCCCTTCCTCCCTCCTTTCCTTCCTTCTTCCTTCCTCCCTTCCTTCCTTCTTCCTCCCTTCCTTCCTTCCTTCCTCCCTTCCTTCTTTCCTCCCTCCCTCCTACCTTCCTTTCTTCTTTCCTTCGTCCTTCCTCCCTTCCTTCCTCCCTCCTTTCCTTCCTTTTTCCTCCCTTCCTCCCTCCTTTCCTTCCTTCTTCCTTCCTTCTTCCTCCTTCATTTCCTTCCCTCCCTCCCTCCCTCCTTTCCTTCCTTTTTCCTCCCTCCCTTCCTCCCTGCCTCCTTTCCTTCTTCCTTCCTCCCTTCCTTCCTTCCTCCCTCCCACCTTCCTTCCTTCTTTCCTGCCTCCCTCCTACCTTCCTTTCTTCTTTCCTTCGTCCTTCCTTCCTCCTTTCCTTCCCTCCCTCCCTCCCTCCTTTCCTTCCTTTTTCCTCCCTCCCTTCCTCCCTCCTTTCCTTCCTTCTTCCTTCCTCCCTTCCTTCCTTCCTCCCTCCCACCTTCCTTCTTTCCTGCCTCCCTCCTACCTTCCTTTCTTCTTTCCTTCGTCCTTCCTTCCTTCCTTCCTCCCTCCCTCCCTCCCTCCCTCCCTTCCTCCCTTCCTTCCTCCCTCCCTCCCTCCCTCCCTCCCTCCCTCCCTTCCTTCCTTCCTTCCTTCCTTCCTTCCTTCCATTCCTTCCTTCCTCCCTTCCTTCCTTCCTTCTTTCTTCCTTTTTTTCCTTCTTCCTCCCTTCCTTCCTTCCTTCCTTGACAGGATGGTTAAGAGATGAGTGTAGAGAGCTGAACGAGGAGTTGTTGAGTTTAACCTGCACTTAACTGAAATGTCTGAGGCAGGTACATCTGGAGAGGGAAACTTATGGATAATGACACTCCTTGTTACCACCCCCCCCCCCCCTCCACTCACCAACACCCAAGTGCTATTTGGTTGCCCTTTAACACTATCCTTGACATGCATTGTATACAAATGAGAGCGTGCCTCTCCCGCAGGGCTCGTCTCAAAGGTTAGCAGCTGCACACCGCATGGCAGATGAGTTCTTCTAATGAGCAACAGAAACCCATTTGATTAGTGGGCTGAATTAGACTCCTGTGTGCAGATCCACACACACACACATCCAACAGGAGTCACAGGTCAGCCGGCAGTTTGGGATGAAATTGGACTGGTGTTGTGTTTTTGGAGGGTTTTTTTTCTAATTGGGCGGAAAATGTGAAAGTTACAGGATGAGATTTATCGCTGAGTGCTGACACCGCTCTTTGTTAAAATGCACCTATAGGTAGGTATTGGGAGGTATTGGGAAGTATTGGGAGGTACTGGGAGGTACTGGGAGGTATTGGGGGGTACTGGGGAGTGCTGGGAGGTATTGGGAGGTATTGGGAGGTACTGGGAGGTATTGGGGGGTACTGGGGAGTGCTGGGAGGTATTGGGAGGTACTGGGAGGTATTGGGAGGTACTGGGGAGTATTGGGAGGTACTGGGAGGGATTGGGAGGTACTGGCAGGTATTGGGAGGGATTGGGAGGTATTGGGAGGTACTGGGAGGTATTGGGAAGGATTGGGAGGTATTTGGAGGTACTGGGAGGTATTGGGAAGGATTGGGAAGGATTGGGAGGTACTGGGAGGTATTGGGAAGGATTGGGAGGTATTTGGAGGTACTGGGAGGTATTGGGAAGGATTGGGAAGGATTGGGAGGTACTGGGAGGTATTGGGAAGGATTGGAAGGTAGAACGTCTTGTTTAAAACTATCCGATGTGATTAAAGAAAGTTGGACTGAGAAATACGCTCTCATTCAGCCTTAGGGAAGTAAGAGACCTTTCTGCTTGATTAGCAATGAAACAGAGGCCTAAAAAACAACCACAAAACTGAGCCAGAAGCTGTGATATCGAGACTCCAGCAAGTCAAACATTTTCAACACGTAATGCAGTGAAGAACTTAATTAATGAACACTTACAGCACTGTCTCTGCCGGGCTGTCGCAACTTTAAGGACTCTGTTACACCAGGAAGGCGTCAATTCTCCCATTTATACAGAAATGCTGTTCATGTGCAGAGTTCTGCAGTTTTTGTACTGTAATATAATCATGAAACCGTCTTACTGGAGCCTTAGGAGTTCCTGTTCCTGTTTGCAATGTCACTGGATTGCTTTGATACTGAACAAAGTGTCTGAAGCACAGCATGTATATAAAGATAGACGTAGCGAGGTGTGATGTCACCAGTTGGTGTCATTGGAGCCAATCAGAAGCCAGAGTTGCAGCTTCTGGTCGTCGCTGTCTGCTGAGTGCTGACCAGGTCCAGAAGGAGAGAACACATTACACCCATTTTAAAGTCTTTACATTTGTTACCTGTTAGTTTTGGTATTGATTTTCTTTTCACTTCATGGTTTTGTACCAGCATTTATATCACAACTGCTGACAGTGTAAGAACCAGTATGGACACACCGCACCAAATCATATAATTCAGTACATCTATATCTGCCCCATATGTTATAATGTATATAATGTGCAGTATATAGATTGAATTACATTAACTTGACTTTTTTATTTTGTTTAAGGGTCAGTGATAAATAAAGGTCGTCAAGATGAGCAAATCATAAATCAGTTAAAATAGATTTAAAAGCAGCATCAGGTTTGTTAAAATGTACATTTAGTATTTTTGTTGGTTTTATATCATTTGAAATGACATTTGCACCATTTTTTTAACCAAAAGTAAGACTGAATGCTCCTGAAAATGTCAAATGGTGTAACCACAAAAGAATGATAAATATTACATATTTTATCACCTACAGTGTATTTAAGTGGACTTATACTAATAATGACTTCATTTAAAACATGTAAATGGTTCCTGATCTCCATGGTAACCAGAGTAAATGTAATATTTAGAACAATTGTATTCCATTACCTTTATTTAATATAAAGTTATAATGTAAGATCATGCCAAACTAGTTGATATGGTGTTTTATTGACAATTTACTGTTTTTAAGCAAGTTGAATTATTTGGTACAAAGTTTTTATGGTTACACCACTTAGACATTTTTGCCATAATCCTCTAATATATTCTCTCTAAATGGATTAAAAGCAGAAATTTGATGCTGGGTCCACAAAAAGGTCAGCTGCTGTCGCCCACAGTGATTTCATTTGGAGGGGAAAGATAATGGTGTTAATTGACTGTTATGCAATGTTGTTCTGTAGTTAATGGTGTGTGTGTGTGTGTGTGTGTGTGTGTGTGTGTGTGTGTGTGTGTGTGTGTGTGTGTGTGTCCGGTGTGTGTGTGTGTTTCAACTCTTACACCAGCTGAAGCCAAATCTAATTTGCTGTTTCTGCTACCAGCTGTGCCCCCCCCCCCGTGTCATGTGAGACCCTGCTAGGCCACCAGGTTGACTGCTGTATTTTCCTTCTCTTTAGTATACAGTACTGTTTACATGAAGAGTTCATCTGCAAATACAGGTAATAATCTTCATAAATCACGTTTTTTATTGTTCAGTCAATGTTATTAGAATCTAGCTTCCGTTGGGTTTATGTGGTTTAACCATAGACTGTATATAAGAAATGGACGTAGCATCCGTGACGTCACCCATTGGTTTCTGGACTGCTGATACTCATTTTGATTTTAATAATATAAAATAAATATTAGTTATGAGGATTTATTTTTATTACATACTGTTCAGGTTTAGTTTAACAGCTGTAAAAACACCCCAAATGTCTTTTATTCTGAAATGTGATGACTTTTACTAAAGTGGCCCAAAATGCACAAAATGAAAATATGTTTAAATGTTATATTTTGTATAGATGCTACAAATGTTTGTCCATTGAGGCTGTTCTGGGTCAGATTATCTCCGTATCTATTGACATGTGTTTTAGTGAAATGAATAGTTAATAGTTTTAATAAGATAGTAGTTATGAGGATTTCTTTTTATGATGTAGCAGTGAAGACTGATGGCTCTAATGGTTCTACAATAAACCCCACAGCTCCAGAAAGCTCCTTCATTCCTTCCCTCATTCCTTCCTTCCTTCCCTCATTCCTTCCTTCATTCCTTCCTTCCTTCCTTCCTTCCTTCCTTCTTTCCTACCTACCTACCTAACTTCCCTCATTCCTTCCTTCCTTCCTTCCTTCCCTCATTCCTTCCTTCCTACCTACCTACCTACCTACCTTCCTTCCTTCCTTCCTACCTACCTACATACCTTCCTTCCTTCCTTCCTTCCTTCCTCCCTTCCTTCCATCATTATTGCTATGTTATATTTTCATGTCTGAGGTAAAATAGGACATGATATTGTGTGATAGGAGATGTTTAGTGGTGTAAAAGCTAAAAAATTCACTCTCTCTGCTCTCTGAAACATGAATCAAGGTTTAATCACATTAATTGATCAGTCAGATCCACTATTGATGCTTTCTAAACACATCTGTGCTTCAATGTTTGGTAGTGATGCTTTTTATGAGGAGATTCTTAGATACACTACGAGGGCGTAAAGTAAAAAGGTGGTTGGAGGTGCTGAAGCAGTTCTGAAGCATCTTTTTTTTCTCTGGTTTCTAAGCAAATGTATGGACGTTTATCCACAATGCAGATGAGAGATGATGATATTCTCACAAAGTGTGTTATGATTAAAAACTTGCAGCAGGGGCGTCACGCAGTCAGGGTTTTTATTTTTATTGAGGCTTCACAGTTTCACGATGCATATGTTAATGTTCGCACCAAACCAAGTTGTTATGATCTGCTTTACTTTCTATGTTTATGATCAAACCTCCTCCTATCAGCAACTATCTACAGCTAATGGCATTGATTAACATTATATTGCATTTAATAGCAATAATATTGAACAAGCAGGGTTAGCTATTTAGATCTCTCCTCGTATCCATTAGTAGTAGAACACACTAATGGGTTAAAGTTAAAATAAGTGATGCTGAAGTCACTTTAAAGGGAAATTATGAAGCCTTCATGAATAGCAATGATTCTACATGACTTCTAATAGGTCAAATCTGTGTAAAGCCCTCAAGTCAGGCATTCATATGAACAGTAATCATCTGTAATCATCACTCACTGTTCATACTGACTATTAAAAGATCTCCTTCAAATGTGCTTTCAGTGTTCAGTGATGGAAGACAGAAACAGTCATTTGGTGCAAAAATGCATTTAACAGTTGAGGTTAAATTCTGTTTGTTTTTCCTTGAGCTTTTTCTCTTTCTCTGTGTTCACCATTGTGATTCCCCACTGGGTTCATCTGTGGGTGTGGTTAACTTCTGTCCCTTGCAGGAGAGGGCTAATTGTAGTAACTCATTGCACCTGGGCCCTGTTGAGTAGCTTACAGGTGCATCTCAATTAATTAGAATATCGTGGAAAAGCACATTTATTTCCATAATTCAATTTAAAAAGTGAAACTCATCTACTATATGGATTCATTACACACAAAGTGAAATACCTCAAGCCTTTATTTGTTTTAATCTTGAGGATTATGGCTTACAGCTAATGAAAACCCAAAATTCAGTATCTCAGAACATTAGAATATTACATAAGACCAATAAAAAACAAGGATTTTTAATGCAGAAATGTCTCCCTTCTGAAAAGTATGTTCATGTATTTGCACTCAGTACTTGTTTGGGGCTCCTTTCGCATGAGTGGCTTGACACGAGAAATGCGACAGTTGTAGCTCATGTCCTGGATACGTCTGTACGTGGTGGCTCTTAATGCAGTCCAGCCTCAGTCCACTCCTTGTGAAGCTCCTCCAGTGTTTGAATGGCCTTTGCTTGACAAGCATCTCAAAACTGCGGTTCTCCCTGTTGCTTGTGCACCTTTTTCCTTCCACTCAACTTCTATGAATATGTTTGGATGCAGCACTCTGTGAACATCCAGCTTCTTTTGCAATGACTTTTTGAGGCTTACCCTCCTTGTGGACGGTGTCAATGACCGTCTTCTGGACAACTGTCAAGTCAGCAGTCTCCCCCATGATGGTGAAGCCTACTGAACCAGACTGAGACCATTTAAAGGCTCAGGAAACCTTTGCAGGTGTTTTGAGCTAATTAGCTGATTAGAGTGTGACACTGTGAGTCTACATTATTGAACTTTTAACTGAATTTTGGGTTTTCAATCTCAATCAATCTTTATTTGTATAGCGCCAAATCACAACAAAGTCATCTCAAGGCACTTTACACATAGAGCAGGTCTAAACCGAACTCTTCAGGTTTTAATTTTAAAGAGACCAAACATTCACACATGAGCAGCACTTGGTGACAGTGGAGAGAAAACACTCCCTTTTAACAGGAAGAAACCTCAGAACCAGACTCACAGTGGGAGAACATCTGCCTCGACCGGTTGGAGTAGAGAGGAGAGAGAGGAAGGAGAGGAGAGAGAGGAGAGAGAGAGAGAGGAGAGAGAGAGAGAGGAAGGAGAGGAGAGAGAGAGAGAGGAAGGAGAGGAGAGAGAGAGGAGAGAGAGAGAGAGGAAGGAGAGGAGAGAGAGAGGAAGGAGAGATAGGAAGGAGAGGAGAGACAGAGAAAGGAAGGAGAGGAGAGAGAGAGAGAGGAAGGAGAGGAGAGAGAGGAAGGAGAGGAGAGAGAGAGAGAGAGGAAGGAGAGGAGAGAGAGGAAGGAGAGAGAGGAAGGAGAGGAGAGAGAAGCACAGTGAAGGTCCGGGACTGAAATCTGTCATCCAGACGTCTACAGGCCCAGATTACCTGTGAGACGAGAAAAGCACAGACAACTCCGGGGAACAAGTTTAGGTTATTGATGCATTAATAGTACATGAATGTTAATGGAAATAGATGGATGGATAGAGAGAGAGAGGAGGAGAGAGGAGCTCAGTGCATCATGGGAGTCCCCCGGCAGTCTAAGCCTATAGCAGCATAAACTAGGAGCTGGAGACCTAACTATAAGCTTTATCACAAAGGAAGGTTTCATTAGCTTTAAACTATAATCATCAAGATTAAAACAAATAACAACAAATGAAATATTTCACTTTGTGTGTAATGAATCTATATAATATATGAGTTTCACTTTTTAAATTGAATTACTGAAATGAATAAACTTTTCCACAATATTCTAATTTATTGAGATGCACCTGTATACGTGACTCCTTGTCCATTCAAGGTGAGGCAGTGTGAGAGCTCAGACCTCTCCGTTAACCTTCAGGTTCCATCTTTGGTTCAGCTTTGGTTTCTGGATATGCTGTTTGGTTGTAGTTATGTTGATTTCCGCACCTTACAACACCTTCGCACTTATATTCACACATCCATCACCCAGCTCTCACATTACTGATGCCACTGATGCTCATACTTCATAATTTCATCTTATTTGGCACAACTTTGATTTGGTTATTTTGGACTAAGTAAATATATTTTTGTTAACTGATCGCTGTGGTGTATCTCCTTATGAGCCAGGTCATAACAACCATCAAGTACAATCTTAATCTATTTGATGTATTTAAAAAAGACGGATGAAGCATTCAGTCAGTCTATGAGATGTCAGTGTGTCTGGAAAATTGGGGTGGGGGGCAAGAGGATGACGAAGTGGATGGGGGTGTGATGAAGGAGATGAAAGGGGAATGACAAGGAAAACAAGAGAAAGAGGAGCTTCTTCCTGTCATCAGTGTGGACTATTGGCTGAAAGTTTAATTATCACAGGCCTAATGACTGAGTGCATCTGCACTAGTGATGTGCTAACGAGGTCACACACACTCATAAGACTCACACACATATGCTGTGTGTCTATTTGAGGCTGGAAGATGAGCTCACACTCACATTAACACACATATGGAAATGACCTTTTAGTAATAAAAACTCAGAGAGCCGAGCTGATGTAATAACTGATGTTAATGTGTGTTTGTCGGACGTTTAACAAACTCCTCCTAGAGATTTAATCCGACTGACTACATGTTCATTCAGAATCATTTGAAGACATTGGAGATGAAAAGTTATCAAAATAGTTTTCCTGTGTTATACATGGTTGTCGTGGCGATGCAGAGAATTTCAATGTTTCGTCAAAAAAACAGGAAGTGCTGGCCAAATGGCGCCACTTCACCCCTTTAGAAAATTAAGAAAATCGAGCCCCCTTCTCCAGATTGACATAGATAAATGAAATTTGGTTCACATATATATCATGTAAAGACGCACAAAAATGTCTCTTGAACCCATACCCTAACTCCAACAGGAAGTCGGCCATTGTAATTCGAATTTCCAATTGTGGCGCTGTTTGTCGCCATTTCCACGCCTCGTACTTTAACAAACTCCTCCTACAGATTTAATCCAACCGACTTCAAATTCACATTGGGTCTGTTGGAAACCGCATACTTGCCTACTACTCGTACTATCTCTGACGTCATTTGAAGTATGTAGTGTGTTTCAACTGCGTAGTTTGCGATTTAGAGTATGCGAGAAGTTCCCGGATAGTTTACTAGATTCTCCAGAAATGCAGAGTATGCATCAAGAGCTGACTACTCATACTCAAATTACCCAAGATGCAACGTAACTTCTGAAAAAAACCCAAAATACAAGCGTCACATATCGACCGCTCGGTGGTTTCAAGCAGGCGGGGAGTTCCGGTCCCTCTGAAATGAGGCCAATGCGGAAGTAACTTAAAACTGCATTCTATCAAAAGGCCACCAGGGGGCGACCGTTTTGGTGTCAGAAGGACTTCCGTCTCTATACAAGTCAATGGAGAATTCACCAACTTCTCACTTGATTTCCTAACCTCAGTAAACGTTTTCAAAATGTGTTTATGGTCTCAATCGCTAGTTTAAAGCCTTCTTCAATGCAGTATGATGTTCATTTGGGACATTTTGGCCTCCCTGATTTTATATGTGACGATAAAGCAGGGTATGCATTAGGGCGTGGCTACGTGGTGATTGACAGGTTGATTGGCTCACAGGTTCAGGAGGGCGCCTCATGCTCCTCCTGATGCCCATATAAGTAGAATCCATGTTTTTATTTTTCCCAGCATGCACCGGAAATTTTCAAGATGGCGCTGCTCAGATCCGATACTATTGGCCTCCGAGCAGCAGTCCACAAACCAATGGGTGACGTCACGGATGTTACGTCCATTATATATACAGTCTATGGTTTTTAGTAACAACTGCTTAATATCCAAAGAAATGAAGAGCAGAAGTCATCGACCCTCTTGTTAAAAAACCAAAAGAAAAGGGGGTGACTGACAAAGGAGTGCGATGCTACACTGGGACAGGCAGTCCTTCGGCATTCATGGCATGGTGGGTACTGTCAGCTTTTGATGAGTCTTGGCTAAGCCCATCATCGTGCGCGGGCCTGACCCTGTCCTGCACCACGGGTCCCTCAGCTGGAGGTGGAGGATGATCGATGATTTGTCATTGGGACGACGCTGCGGCGCGGCAGGACCATCCAGCTGGCCTCGCTCCCACGGACGCCGCTTTGTCACGGACGCTCTGCTCAGCTGTTCAACTCAAGGTGAAAGAAATGCTCTTGTTTTTTTTTTTTTAAACTGGTATGAATGTAGTTATGAATCCTGTCAAACCGATGAGTGATATGGCTTTTCCTAGAGAGAGAGATGAGGATTAAAGCTCATAGCTGAAGGAAGTTTACCTGTGGAGATTTGAAGGGAGGCGTGACACAAACTGCAAACGCATGTACAAGAAAAACACAACAACAAAAAAAGAGAAGAAGGGAAATCATGCAGCAGAGTGAAAAAATGTATCATGCCAAACTGACTGATGATGAGGCTGCTTCAGGCAACAGAAAGGGACCAAGTGCCGAGCCGGCAAAAATACTGACACGCAGAATCAACACAGCCAAGAGCTGCCATCACAGGTTCCTGAAAGCTGCAGCAGTGATCGCTTTCCTTGAGCTGTTTGAGACACTGATGCAGGCAGACCAGGAAAGACAGTGTGAAGAGCAACTGAAATATTAACAGAAACGGTCAAAAAAATGTGAAATGTGATGAAGAAAAAGCATGAAAACCCTGCACTGATGACACAGAAACTGTAATATACATAATGTACTTTTCTACATATTCACCAAGAAAACTAATAAAGAAAAGCAGATTCAAATCATAAAACATAAAACACAAACATCAAATTAACTGCTCTGAGACTTCTTCTCTTTGGGGCGTTAACATGAGGCCAAAATTAGTATTTTAATTAAAAGTGACACAGTGTGAGTTACAACTCACTCACCTTCCTTCCTTCCTTCCTTCCTTCCTTCCTTCCTTCCTTCCTTCCTTCCTTCCTTCCTTCCTTCCTTCTGTCCTTCCTTCCTTCCTTCTGTCCTTCCTTCCTCTTTTCCTTCTGTCCTTTCTTCCATCTTTCCTTCCTCTCTTCCTTCTGTCCTTCCTTCCTTCCTTCTGTCCTTCCTTCCTTCCTCTCTTCCTTCTGTCCTTCCTCCCTTTCTTCCATCTCGCCTTCCTCTCCTCCTTCTGTCCTTCCTCCCTTTCTTCCTTATGTCCTTCCTTCCTTCTGTCCTTCCTTCCTCCCTTTCTTCCATCTTGCCTTCCTTCCTTCCTTCCTTCTGTCCTTCCCTCCTTCCTCTCTTTCTTCCAACTGTCCTTCCTTCCTTCCTTCCTTCCTTCCTTCCTTCCTTCCTTCCTTCCTTCCTTCCTTCCTTCCTTCCTTCCTTCCTTCGTTCTGTCTTCTCTCCTTCCTCTCTTTCTTCCAACTGTCCTTTCTTCCTTCTGTCCTTCTTTCCTTCAGTCCTTCCTTCCTTCTGTCCTTCCCTCCGTCCTCTCTTTCTTCCAACTGTCCTTCCTTCCTTTTTTCTTCCTTCCTTTTTTCTTCCTTCCTTCCATCTTTTTAATAATCCGGCCCTCATCAGATCAGATCAGGCTGTTTGTGGCCCTTGAACTAAAATGAGTTTGACTCCTGTTATAAAAAGTAATCAGAGTACTCTAACATGTTACCCCAAACACTGATTGTGTGTGTATGAAAGTCTGATATATCTTATTCCTCCATTGTTGTCACAAACTCTTATTATTGAGTAATATTAATCAGCGGCTTAATAATCAAATCATTGTTTTAGTAACTTTTTTGAAGCTTCCCTGCTGTCATCCTTCTCAAATGTGAAGATTTAATGCTTTTCTTTGTCATACATGTCAGCAAACTGAGTATTTTTTAGTGTTTATTGACATTTGATAGACAAAATGATTCATCGAGAAAGTGACCTTAAATATAAGTGATGCTCCTTCTGCACAGTTGAACACATGCAGACCGACGGAGTGACTCAGAGGAGCCTGTAATGTGTAATAATGGCTCATGAATATCTTCCTTAAACGTCTCAGCTGCTCAGAGAGTCTGCGTCAGTACTGAGGTGCTTCACACAGGTGAGGAGGACAGAGAGGGCGCCCTCATTACCCATTACCCATTCTGTCACCCCCTCCCTCGCTCTTATCATTTATTTATCCACGTCAGCCCTCAATTACAGGCGGTGGTCTGGGGGTCGGTGAGCAGGCCTGGGTGACCTGAGGTTGGTCTGGCTAATGAACGACGAAGAGAAACCCCCCTCATGTTTATTTCCAGCTTTCACCTCAGAGTTGGGGGCCCCAGGAGGAACGGAGAGAGGGACAAGACTGCTGAATTATAATCAGCACTTTGTAGTTTTAATGCACCCGTTTCCCCTTCCATCCCTCTGCATATGGATGCATCCCTTCCTTCCTTCCTCCCTCTGTTCCTTCCTTCTTCCTCCCTTTCTTCCTTTCTTCCTTCTTCTTCCTCCCTTTCTTCCTTCCTTCCTCCTTTCCTTCCTTCTTCCTCCCTTCCTTCCTTCCTTCCTCTTTTCCTTTCTCCCTCCCTCCCTCCTTCTCTCTTTCTTTCCTACCTCCCCTCCTTCCTTCCTTCCATCCTTCCTTCCTTCCTTCCTTCCTTCCTTCCTTCCTTCCTTCATCTCTCCTTTCCTTCCTTCTTCCTTCCTCCTTTCCTTCCTTCCTTCCTTCCTCCCTCCCCCCTTTCCTTCCTTCTTCATCCCTTCCTTGCTCCCTCCCTTCCTTCCTTCTTCCTCCCTTCCATCCTTCCTTCCTCCCTCCCTTCCTCCCTCCCTTCCTTCCTTCTTCCTCCCTTCCATCCTTCCATCCTCCCTCCCTCCCTCCCTTCCTTCCTTCATCCTTCCTTCCTCCCTCCCTTCCTCCCTCCCTTCCTCCCTCCCTTCCTTCTTTGATTCGAGTATAACAGGAGGGTTAATGAAGCTGTCAGAGAGCAAACAGAGCATTCTATCTATTTATGTAAAATAAAAAAACATTCACAATCACTGTTTTATGGTTCAGGAGAATATTTTATAGAATATGAAGACCCTCTGCATATGGATGGGGGGGGGTAAGGGTTAGGGGGGACGCGTGCTGCTTCACAGGGAGAGAGGATGGCGGCGTGACTCAGGCTCCCGTCCCCCAGAGGCAGAAACAGGCAGACGGATTGGCTGTGAATCACGTCCACCCCCCCCCCCCCCCGTGCCGTAATGACGCCTCGCTTTCTCATGGTGGCCCAATCCATTTACAGCAGCTCCGTCCTATAAATGAAATGTCTCGCTCTGCATTGCAATTCTGTACTCGCTCATCATCAGTCAGCTCAACTGCAGATGATTAAAATGAGCGTTTCATTTTTTATTTAAAGGGGTTTTTTCTTATTAATCTTTAGGGGCAAACATATTTAACAGCAACAACCAGGATGGAAAGAAAGTAAAAGAAAAAGTTCAGATTTCACCCCCGAGAGCTGATAATCAGAGACGATTACATACTGTTCATATTCTGATTAACCTTTGTGTCGTCCTCCCGGGTCAAACTGACCCTGTCTGTTTTGACTGTTCCTTCTTTCCTTCCTTCCTTCCTCTTTTCCTTCCTTCCTCCCTCCCTCCTTTCCTTCCTTCTTCCTCCCTTCCTTCCTTCCTTCCTCCCTCTTTTCCTTCCTTCTTCCTCCCTTTCTTCCTTCCTTCCTCCTTCTTCCTCCCTTCCTTCCTCCCTCTTTTCCTTCCTTCTTCCTTTCTTCCATCCTTCCTTCCTTACCCTTTTCCTTTCTTCCTCCCTCCCTCCTTCTCTCTTTCTTTCCTCCCTCTTTTCTTCCTTCCTTCCTTCCTTCCTTCCTTCCTTCCTTCCTTCCTTCCTTCCTTCCTTCCTTCCTTCCTTCCTTCCTCTCTCCTTTCCTTCCTTCTTCTTTCCTCCTTTCCTTCCTTCCTCTCTCCTTTCCTTCCTTCTTCCTCCCTTCCTTCCTTCCTCCCTCTTTTCCTTCCTTCTTCCTCCCTTTCTTCCTTCCTACCTCCTTTCCATCATTCTTCCTCCCTTCCTTCCTTCCTCCCTCTTTTCCTTCCTTCCATCCTTCCTCCCTCTTTCGGTCCTTCTTCCTTCCTTCCTCCCTCCCTCCCTCCCTTCCTTCTAACTCCCTTCCTTCTTTGACTCGAGGACAACAGGAGGGTTAATGACTAATTAAGACTATAACAAGTTTGACGAGTGTTTTTTATTTTTTATTTTGTACATTTGCATATGAGAATATGGTGTAGAGATTTATTATGAGTCAGAATATGAACAGTATGTGAGGGTTAAATGTTTAAATGGTCTGGCACAGAATTTGGACAGCCTCACAGTACTACAGCTGCTCCTCCCTCGGTCCAGGGTCTCTATCGAGGGGACAGAACCTTCTCAGTGGACCAGCTTACCTCTCCAGGTCAGAGCTGCACAGTCTGCTGAACTCTTTAACACACTGCTGAAAACCCAACTTTTCTCCTCGGCGTTCAGTCCCAGCTAGCTAACCTTTGTTTTTTTACCTTCTCTTTTTACTTTCTCTACTTTCTCAACCCTAACCCTTTTACTGTTTTATTTATTATTATATATGTGCATGATTATATTGTATTTTATTAACTGTACAGCACTTTGGTCAACTGAAGTTGTTTTTAAATGTGCTTTACAAATAAATCTTGACTTATAAGCTAATAAAGAAATGTTTGACTCAAGTCTGAAACGCTTTTCTTGCTGTTTCCTAGGTGGTGATGATGATGATGATGATGATGATGATGATGATGATGATGATGATGATGATGAGGAGGAGGAACTTCCCAGAACATACATATGGGCCCATATATAACCCATATATAACCCATATATAGCCCATATATAGCCCATATATAGCCCATATATAACCCATATATAGCCCATATATAACCCATATATAGCCCATATATAGCCCATATATAACCCATATATAGCCCATATATAACCCATATATAACCCATATATAGCCCATATATAACCCATATATAACCCATATATAGCCCATATATAGCCCATATATAGCCCATATATAACCCATATATAGCCCATATATAGCCCATATATAACCCATATATAGCCCATATATAACCCATATATAGCCCATATATAGCCCATATATAACCCATATATAGCCCATATATAGCCCATATATAACCCATATATAGCTCATATATAACCCATATATAGCCCATATATAACCGATATATAGCCCATATATAGCCCATATATAACCCATATATAGCCCATATATAGCCCATATATAACCCATATATAGCCCATATATAACCCATATATAACCCATATATAACCCATATATAACCCATATATAACCCATATATAGCCCATATATAACCCATATATAACCCATATATAACCCATATATAACCCATATATAACCCATATATAGATTATATATGGGTTCAAAAGCAAATAGATTAAGATTATTTGTACTATGATGCAAAAGAAAGGCACAGGATTAATAACGAGATGCCACTTCCCGTGAGCTCAGCATGTGTATCTGCAGTATGTTCTCCCCTGAGGCGTTGGTGTGTGTGTGTGTGTGTGTGTGTGTGTGTGTGTGTGTGTGTGTGTGTGTGTGTGTGTGTGTCCTCAGCACGCCTCCTGTCCTTCAGCGTGACCTCTTCATCTTCGCCGACCTCTGCAAAGTCATCCAAAGCGACAACGATGTGCGATGGACGACGAGTGTGTCGCCGAGGGCAACAAAGAGAGCCAGAGCAGAGGAGGAGGGGGGGAGGGTGTGTGTGTGTGTGTCTGTGTGTGTGTGTGTGACAGGAGTGACGGTGGAGAAAAGAGAGAGAGATGATGTCTGAGAATTTGATTTGAGGAAAAGTTTTATTTAGTTTTGTTTACAGTCATTTAAGATGAAGATTGTCGATAATAAAGTGAAACAATGCTGCGTGGAATTTGATATGCTCTGTTTTATGAATATGTGATGACATCCAGCTGTGAACATCATCATTAGCATCACTGCTCTGTTCTTATATCCACAGTGATGAGTGTGTGTCATTGTATCCGAACTGTGTGGAGATTGAAATAGCTCTTTTCACCACAGTCACCAGGGGGCGCTGTGGTGGTGAAAGTTAGGACCATACTAAGGGCCCTAAAAGAATATCTGAACATAAGTAGATTTTTTATTAACATATCATCATTAATAGACATTAATAGAATATTCCATTTACAATTAAACTACAATTTATTTGTATGTAAAATGCTGCCTGCATGTCTACACAGTGTTATATTATCACAGCTCAGTGTCAGTAGATATTGTATAGTTAGTATTGGACTACAGGAAGGTTGCAAGCCTTCACAGGTAGAGGTGTGGTTACAGCGATGGTGCATGGTTGGCCTGTGTGTGGTAGTGGGGCCCGGTGTTGCTCCTGCTAGACACACACCACTCCGATGTCCTCGTTGTGGTTGCAGTTGTTCACACCGATGCCAGCGTGCGGACAGTCGAAGATGCTCATCTCTGTTCCAACGCAGCGCAGCTCGTCCAGCAAGATCGTACCGGTCCCTGCAGAGAGAAGAACAGCAGTGCTTAATCCTTCAGTTTAAATGTCTGAGCTTCACTCTGCAGAATGATGTCTGTGCAGAGTTTCACTCTAGAAGACCGAATCTGATTTTAAAGGCCCGTGAGCTCACAACTAGTATGGAGCCAGAAGTTAGTAAAAGGTTGTGTTTATTGGTTCAGTAACAAATAAATGTTGGCAAGATGAGCAATTCATAAATCAGTTAAAAATAGTTTTAAAAGCAGCATCAGGTTTGTTAAAATGTACATTTAGTATTTTTGTTGGTTTTATGCTCCTGGAAATGTCAAATGGTGTAACCACAAAAGAATGATAAATATTACATATTTTATCACCTACAGTGTATTTAAGTGGACTTATACTAATAATGACTTCATTTAAAACATGTAAATGTTTCCTGATCTCCATGGTTACCAGAGTAAATGTAATATTTAGAACAATTGTATTCCATTACCTTTATTTAATATAAAGTTATAATGTAAGATCATGCCAAACTAGTTGATATGGTGTTTTATTGACAATTTACTGTTTTTAAGCAAGTTGAATTATTTGGTACAAAGTTTTTTTTTTACTTAGACATGTTTTGCCATAATCCTCTAATATATTAAACATGGAGCAAATGTCATTTCAAATGATATAAAACCAACAAAAAATATAAAATGTACATTTTGACAAACCTGATGCTGCTTTTTTTCACATATTTTTGAATAGCTCATCTTGCTGACCCTTGTTCAGTGTGTCTCTTCCTTGTTTTTTATGCTGCACCGGGGACAATAAAGATTTACTGAACTGAATATACAAAATCTTTCTCTAAATTTAACCTCTTGGGAAAACAATGTAAACATAATATTATAACTGTGGTGTTGAGTTTGCTCAGTCACTCAGACTGTCTGTTAAGGTGTGTCACACTTCTTTGCAGTGACGTCACCATGTTGTATCACTTGTCCACCGATAGAAACAACGGCCAAACATGTGAAAATAAGTTATAAATTATCATAAAATTATATAAATCATAATTAAGTCCAATCAAACACTCATCAAGGGTTAGCTCTGTTAGCTCTTGTATCATCAATGCTTTCTTTCAACACCATGATAAAAGCAAGTTTAGCAACATAATGAAAGATAGGAAATGAATGAAAAATGACATTAAGTGATGATGATGATGATGATGATGATGATGCCTTCTTACCTGCAACGGCAGCGTAGACGTTAGAGGCTCTCTGGTAGCCGAGCATCTTGCAGACCACCTTCCCATCCACACTGTCGAAGTTGTCGTCACACACGGTTCCCCACGATCCCTTATAATTCACCTCCACCCTTCCTCGGCTCGGACCCGGGGCCAGACGAACTGTAGCTGAGGAGGCACAAAAGCTGCAGCTGTTAAAGGTGAAAGGACGGTTTGGTGGAGAACAGGGTTGGTTGTCACATTCATCAGATCTCGATCTCTAGAGGGCGCTATTGTTAAAAAGTGTTGCTACTGAAAGTTTCAGAGTTTAGGTGAGATGTTACTTCAGATCATTTGCTGCTTGACATGGAGGTGAGTGGACGTTTAGTGTATTTCATGTGAAAATGTAAATATCAACTCTTCAGTGTTTCTCTTCTTTTACACAATGAGTTTATAATAAAACATCATTACCATTAATAAGTATGAAGAGAAAGCGATAGTTAGGGAGGTTTTTTCTTAGCTACACCAAAACATGTCGTTTATAACTTTGCTGGTAGCAAAAAATCCCAGTTGGGGCAGCTTGTCACATGTTGGTATATATACATATATGGTTTCATATATCTAGTTCTTTCTTTTTATTAAGAGAGCAAAATGAGCAGGAACTTTGTCAGGAAGACAAACAAAGAGCCAGACTCCTCCAGATGTGAAGCTCAGAGCAGTCAGAGAGATAAACTGTATAATATTGTTATATAAAGATAAAAAAGGCACTTAACAGAATGATTGTTCCTGTTTATGTTCTCTTGGTGCAGGAGATGTTAGGTTGTTGTATTTCAATGAAACTAAACATTTTAAAAAACATTTGAAGATTGTCTTCATTTTTTATTTTTCCCAATTAAATAACACAGAGACAACCAACATCCATGATGTCTTACTACCAACCTCATGATGGGGACGGTTGTCACATATTTGATGGTCCATATCTATTGAACAGAATCAGCTGAAGGAGAGTAAGACCTCTCTATTCCTACCTGATGCTTTAGACTTTCATTACAAATCAAAAGTGAATCTATTCAGTAAACGGTTTATAAGGAATTCAAAGGAAAGTAAAAAGTGTGACTACCAACCCCGTTCTCTCAAGTGATTGTGAGGTATCTTGACCGTTACTGAGGTTTAGGTGTGTGTGTGTAAATATCCAACCTCTGGGCTATTACTGATATTAAAGGGAACATATGCTTTACATCTCCAGTTCTATATTAATATTATGTGTCTCAATTGGAATATCTTTGTGTGATTTCCTGTTAAAAACTCTTATTCTTACTCTCTTATTTATTTTCTACTGGTCCTTTAACCCTCCTGTTGTCCTCGAGTCAAGGAAGGAAAGGAGGAAGGAAGGGAGGAAAAAGGAAGGAACGGAGGGAGGAGGGAGGAAGGAAGGGAGGAAAGGAAAGAAGGAAGGGAGGAAGGAAGGAAAGGGAGGAAGGATGGAGGAAAGAAGGAAGGAAGGAAGGAAGGTAGGAGGGAGG
>NC_084982.1:29144411-29157453 GCF_963691925.1 Scomber scombrus
AGGAGGGCGCCTCATGCTCCTCCTGATGCCCATATAAGTAGAATCCCTGTTTTGATTTTTCCCAGCATGCACCGGAAATGTTCAAGATGGCGCTGCCCAGATCCGATACTATTGTCCTCCGAGCAGCAGTCCACAAACCAATGGGTGACGTCACGGATGTTACGTCCATTATATACACAGGTTTGGTAAATTACAATGCGTGTGCTAAATAACAGATTTGCATTTTCTCCTCCCTGTATTTTGCACACTGGGGTTGAAACATCTCATATTACATTCATTACGGTAAAGTACTAAATAAACAGCGCATATTATCTTTTTGCACAGTTGAAAGACGCAAACCTCAGTGCGCTGCGTTAGTAGATCAGCTTGCACATTTTTTGCGGGTGATGTCAAGTTTGCACACGTTTCTACACACGCAGACCTTTAGTAAATCAGACCCTCAGTGTGTAAAAGCAGTTTTAGGTTTTGATTCTGCTCATAATCAAACATCAGGAACGTTCACCTCGTCATGAAAAGCTGACTGAAATGTCAAACTGTTGACAACTACAAGAAAACCTCACAGGAACACTTCAGAGAAAAGATATGAAGATGTAGATGAGATCCAGACGCAGCTGTTGGTATCTCACCTGGTTTGAGGCTGATGTCCGACAGTTTGTCTCCCAGACTTTTTGTGCTTGTGTTGAGCAGGTTTAGTTCAGACTTCATCCTGTCCAGCTGACCGTCCGCTCCACACAGACTGTTCACCTGTTGTCATGGCAACAAATACAAATTATGATTTTAAAAGTTAAACAATGAGACACAACCTATCTATTAAAATAGTTATAGTTTCTGGTCTTTATTTATGGGTCAGTGATAAATAAGTGTTGGCAAGAGTTGGCAAGTTCTTAAAACTAGTAAGACTAAAAAAGACTGAATACTCCTGAAAATGTCAAATGGTGTAACCACAAAAGAATGATACATATTACATATTTTATCCTCCTAGAGAGAAAGAAAGAAGGAAGAGAAAGAAAGAAAGTGGACGAAGAAGAGAAAGAACAAGAAGCAGGAGGAAAAAGAAAGAAAGAGAGCAGGAAGAGGAGAAAGAAAGAAAGCAGCAGGTTCCTGATCTCCATGGTAACCAGAGTAAATGTAATATTTAGAACAATAGTATTCCATTACCTTTATTTAATATAAAGTTATAATGTAAGATCATGCCAAACTAGTTGATATGGTGTTTTATTGACAATTTACTGTTTTTAAGCAAGTTGAATTATTTGGTACAAAGTTTTTATGGTTACACCACTTAGACATTTTTGCCATAATCCTCTAATATATTCTCTCAAAATGGATTAAAAGCAGAAATTTGATGCTGGGTCCACAAAAAAAGAATGTGTGCAAGTTATTCATACGTTTATTTTCATATTTTAACCCTTTAAATTTAAACTAAACCACACGGACACTAAAAACCCCTTATTGACCAAGATATATATATATATATATATATATATATATACATATATATATATACAGTTATTTATAATCATTAAATTATGAGTGTAGTTTACTGTTTATGTGCTCTAATAAAGTTTATTGTTTAACTGTAAAATATCACAGCCTCCATTAAACATCTTGAATCATTGTAAAAACGTGTTATCCATAAGCAGCAGCAGGACCTGGGTCTGCAGGCTCCACAGGTTTCCCCTCAGCGTCTTGGTTTCTTTGGTGTTGTTGAGGACGAGGGTCTGCAGGTCACGTTCGCTCGGCTCCTCAGGAATGCGATTGGACACCTGCTTATCTAACCTGGGGCTGGACATCGAGTCCATTGTGAAAACTGTAAAAAAAAATAACAAAGAAAGAGAAAGAAGGAAAGGAGGAAGAGGAGAAAGAAAGAAAGGAGAAAGAAGGAAAGAAAGAAAGAAAGAAAGAAAGAAAGAAAGAAAGAAAGAAAGAAAGAAAGAAAGAAAGAAAGAAAGAAACGAGGAGAAAGAAAGGAAGAAAGGAGGAAGAGGGGAAAGAAAGAAAGAAAGGAAGAAAGGAGGAAGAAAGGAGAAAGAAATAAAGAAATAAAGAAAGAAAGAAAGAAAGAAAGAAAGAAAGAAAGAAAGAAAGAAAGAAAGAAAGGAGAAAGAAATAAATAAAGAAAGAAAGGTGAAAGAGGAGAAAGAAAGAACGAAGGAGAAAGAAATGGAGGAGGAAGACGAGAAAGAAAGAAAGAAAGAAAGAAAGGAGAAAAAGGAGAAAAAGAAAGAAAGAAAGAAGTCATGTCATTTACAGCACACAGTGACAGTTTGATGACCGCTGCACATACTGGAATATAGATAATCTTTATCACATCTAAGAATAACTATGTGATGGTAAATAATACCGTGTGGTACCTTTATAAAGGAGGAAGGCATTAAGAGGCGTCTGCAAGATGAGGTAAACAACAATAATGTTAAAGCACCACTGCCGTCTGGGCCTCGCCGGCTTCAGAGCTGAAACACAAGCAGAAAAATACTATATTTAAAACTCAAGCAGGAAACCTCTCAGCATCATCGCCTGAGTTCGTCCAGCTGATACATACACGTTTATACATTTGGACAAGCAGCAGAAAAAAATGTCAGCTGTCAATCATAAGAAGAAGAAATCCAACCTGGGGGTAAAGAAATGGAGACATTTGTTTTTATTGGCAGAAAAGTGAAGAAAGTGACACTGGATCAAACTTATTATCTCCTTCCTTCCGTCCTTCCTCTTTTCCTCCCTCCCTCCCTCCTTACTCCTTTCTTTCCTTCCTTCCTTCCTTCCTTCCTTCCTTCCTTCCTTCCTTCCTTCCTTCCTTCCTTCCTTCCTTCCTTCCTTCCTTCCTTCCTTCCTTCCTTCTTTCCTCCCTCCCGTCTTTCCTTCCTTCCTTCCTTCCTCCCTTCCTTCCTCCCTTCCTTCCTTCCTTCCTTCCTTCCTTCCTTCCTTCCTTCCTTCCTCCTTTCCTTCTTCCCTTCCTTCATTATCTCCTTCCTTCCTTCCTGTTTTCCTCCCTCCCTCCCTCCCTCCTTACTTCTTTCTTTCCTTCCTTCCCTCCCTCCTTACTTCTTTCTTTCCTTCCTTCCTTCCTTCCTTCTTTCCTTCCTTCCTTCCTTCCTTCCTTCCTTCCTTCCTTCCTTCCTTCCTTCCTTCCTTCCTTCCTTCCTTCCTTCCTTCTTGCCTCCCTCCCTTCCTTCCTTCCTTCCTTCCTTCCTTCCTCCTGTCATTCCTTCCACCTTTCCTTCCTCCCTTCCTTCTTTCCTCACGTCCTTCCTACCTTCCTTCCTCCTTTCCTTCTTCCTTTCCTTCCCTCTCTCCTTACTTCCTTCCTCTTTTCCTCCCTCCCTCATTATTTTAATGTTTCAGATTCAGATTCAACATTTAATAATTGATGTACTTGTATCAGTCAACTCTTTTTAAAGTTATGTGTGATGTGATGAGCCTCCTCTCGGCCTCGCTGTGCCTCCTAACACTAAAGATGACGCTTTGCCGCCACCTGCTGGCCATCGCTGAAACTGCAACAGGTTTAACAGAGACTCTTATCTATTTTATTATAATCTTCTATAAAATAACATGAATGGCTTTATTTTACATCTCTTTTAGTTTTATACACTTTCTTTCTTTCTTTCTTTCTTTCTTTCTTTCTTTCTTTCTTTCTAACTTTCTTTCTAACTTTCTTTCTTTCTAACTTTCTTTCTTTTTCTTTCTTTCTTTCTTTCTAACTGTCTTTCTTTTTCTTTCTTGCTTTCTTGCTTTCTTTTTCTTTCTTTCTTTTTCTTTCTTCCTCATTTCTTTCTTTCTTTTTCCTCTTCCTCATTTCTTTCTTTCTTTTTCCTCTTCCTCATTTCTTTCTTTCTTTCTTTCTTTCTTTCTTTCTTTCTTTCATAAACAGTTGCAAAAATTCTTAAATCTTCTTTAACTGACTAAATCTAAACTAAAAATGTTCAGTGTGTCATTGTGTGTTAAATCTCCATAATGAGCACATTCCCTGTATACTGTCAGATTGCGTAACCTCTTAAAAGATTTAACAGTTACACATCAGCTACTGTTGGGAAATAACTAAAAACCCTCCAAACATGCTGATATATCATTCAAAACACTGTCAGTTAAAGAATTAAGTAAACAACATTTAATTACAAATTACAAATTAACCCAAATATAATAAATCAACCAAATCAACTTTTCGTTTTTTTCCTCCTTTTTTCCTGATATGATTTGTACTGAATTGCACCAACCTCTCTGTAAAATGTCCAAAAAGTTAAGCGTTAAATGTTCAAAATTACTTTTGTACTTTAAATAAATGTCTAGATCATTTGTATAAAATGAAGCCCGGCCAGCATGTCAATGTGGGCCCCATTTTTAATTAGGTTTGGGCTGCAAATACTGTATGGATCCCAAGTGGGTTTGTCTGCAGTTTCCATGGTGACCACACCTGTGTTTGCCCCAAATGGGCTTCAAGTGGGTTCTGACTGGGTTTCAAGTGGGACCCAACTGTTAGCCCAAATGGGATCTAAGTGGGATCAGAATGGACCTTAAATTGGGCCCATTTAAGGGGACCATATTACTGAATCAGCAAAATGTTCCCAGTTGAAGCCCACTCAGTACCCACATAGCCCGCATTTAACCAGTGTGGGGCCCACATGGACATGCTGGCTGGGATGTGTCTTACTCATCTAGTTTATCATCTACTTTAAGATGACATGAGTTACTTGTTTGCAGAGAATTTCCATGCAGCAACTGTGGTTGTGTTGGTGTTTGAACATCTCTCCAGCTGGTCCAGAACGCAGCCGCTCGTATCATAACCAGAACTCCCTCTATTGAACACATCACTCCTGCCCTTCAGCAACTTCATTGGCTGCCTATCAAATCCTGCATTGACTTTAAGATTCTACTCCTCACTTACAAGATCCTTCACAACCTGGCACCATCATATCTCTCTGAACTGATTCACATCTACACACCTTCCCCAACTCTCCGATCCTCCTCTGCCAACCAGCTCTTTGCCCCATCTGCCAACTTAACTACCATCATGGGGTCAAGAGCCTTCAGCCGATCTGCCCCCCCGCCTCAGGAACTCTCTCCCACCAGACATTCACACTTCTGACTCTGTTTCCACCTTTAAATCCCGCCTGAAAACGCTCCTATTCAGAGCTGCATACTCTGTCTCACACTAACTATGCAATCACGTTCTGGTTTATTTATTGCACTGATGCTTTATAGTCACATTCATATTTATTCTTTATCTTTGCACTAAATGTTACCTGATTTATATTGTTTGATGTACTGTTGTTGTGTTTAATGAGCCTTGTAAGGTGTCCTTGAGTGCTTTGAAAGGCGCCATGCATTATTATTGTTATTATCTCTTACATTTTTAGTAAATCATTTTTGTCTATTTGCTCTGAAAAGTTTCTTCCTGTTTGTTACTCACTGTCTGGGTGGAGGTTGTAGAGATCACTCCTGCTGAGCGACATGTCAAACAGCGGGTTGGTCTGAGTGTACGACACTCGATCGTTGGCTGCGTCCACTGATGTCGCCATGTTCCCCCGGACTCACCTTCACTTCCTGCCTCAGAACCTCTTATACCACCCAATGCATGACGTTGGGAAAACAAGAATCTGCCCAGATTGCAACAGAACCTTCAAACCCGTGTTGACGTAGAGGAAGGAACTGCTTCTGATTTATAGCTGAGGTGGCTAAAATTTAGCTGCAAAATGAGGAAGTGTTGTGAAACTGTACACTGTATTCAATCAGGGCAGAAACTTTAACAGAAATATAAAAGTCGGGCTTTCTTTTATTGTCTTCTAAAGTTCTCAAATTAAGGGAACTGCTTTAAAACACAAACTATCACAGTATAAACACACATGCAAACGGTACAGTCTGAGATAAAATAATAAATAATAATCAAGGAAATGAGTCAAAAAAGCATTCACTCTAAAAAGGCGTACACTTCAGAATATTGCTTCATTAGTTGGTCTGTCGGAGGAGGAACAGTGATGAGTCAACAGAAAGTCTGCGGTGGTTAGAAGCTATTTATAGTTTAAACATTTCAAATAAACGTATGAATAACTTGCACACATTCTTCTTTAATGGACCCAGCATCAAATTTCTGCTTTTAATCCATTTAGAGAGAATATATTAGAGGATTATGGCAAAAATGTCTAAGTGGTGTAACCATAAAAACTTTGTATGAAATAATTCAACTTGCTTAAAAACAGTGAATTGTCAATAAAACACCATATCAACTAGGTTGGCATGATCTTACATTATAACTTTATATTAAATAAAGGTAATGGAATACAATTGTTCTAAATATTACATTTACTCTGGTTACCATGGAGATCAGGAACCTGCTTTCTTTCTTCCTTTCTTTTATCTTTCTTCTTTCTTTCTTTCTTTCTTTCTTTTCTTTTATCTTCTTTCTTTTCTTTCTTCTTTCCTTCTTTCTCCCTCTCCTCTCAACTTCTTGTTCTTGCTTCTTCATCCTCTTTTCTTCCTTTCTTTCTTTCTTTCTTTCTTTCTTTCTTTCTTTCTTTCTTTCTTTCTTTCTTTCTTTCTTTCTTTCTTTCTTTCTTTCTTTCTTCAGCATTCAGTCTTACTTTTGGTAAAAAAAATAAGCCCACTTAACTGGCTAAGGATATTTTTCTCTTATTGATATATTACTGCACACTAATTCATTGTTTTAACTCAAAGTATTAAGTTGAAACAAATCTTTAAATGTTAAATCAATAAACAATGTTGAGACAACTAGAACATTGTAGAATAATCGACTTTATCAACTTTCATTTCTGAGTTGAAACAAAAATCATCTTCAAGTTGAGTTAACTTTCATTTCCAAGTTAAACCAACTTCAAATCACATGAAACTGAAACTGAAATATGTGTCTGATGTGGTTAAAAGCTGCAAGGAAACTAATTAAATATGCTGTCAGTGAACATTTTGCTGATACATTTAAATGTATTATATAAATATCATTTTTGAGACATTGTTGTTCAAACTGCTTTAAACAGCAAACTTTATTTTTACCCTCATTTATAACGACATCGAGACAATTACAAAGACAGAAAAGGAAAACAATAGCAAAAAAATAAATTAAATAAATAAATACATAAATGGATAAAATAAAATACAATTATACAAATCAACTAGAAAATTCCAGGGAAATTTTGAGTGCCACGGGACTGCTGCCGGAATGAGTACACGATTTATTTCCAGTGTTCAAAAATCACCCTGATCATATTCTGGTTTCGAGTATTAAGTACATCTTACTAGTAAGTATCAAGTGTAATGTACTTTATTCTCAACTTAACATACCTGAAAATATTAAGTAAATGTTCATCATATTTAAGCATAAATAATATTTATTTAAACTAATTAATTAAAGTCTACTTCATTTTTTCACAGACAGGAACATCACTGTTATGAAATTAATAAGTAAATCTTATCATTAAGAGAGTAGATTTTACTATAGTTTTTTATGACTGGAATTCTTCTTGGAAATTGACTGGAAATATTCCAGTATTTCAATTCCAATATTCCAGGTAATCATATTTAAGCATAAATAATATTTATTTAAACTAATTAAAGTCCCTGTAAAGAAAGAATAAATATGTGTTCTGAGTTTGACATGCCACAGAAAAGTGTGTTGTTAACCACCCTGCCAAATGTGAATGATTAAAAAAATGGCTAAATATGTGAAATTAGGCTTCAAAGTTGTGTAAAAATCAGCCTCTGTCTCTGTAGGCGTTCCCGCCAAATTCGCTGAAGCCCCGCCCCCTACCCCGTGTCACCTGTCAATCAAAGTCACCACCACTGTGGGCGTTCCCGCCGAATCTGTGGAAGCCCCGCCCCCTACAGAGTGTCACCTGTCAATCAAAGTCACCACCTCTACCCTAAACATGGATGCTATTGCTGAGAGCTAGCTTGGTTAACTGACAAAATAGACAGACAGGAATCAGCCAATCACAGAAAAGTAGGTCAGTTTCCGCCCAGCAACAGGCTGTCAAGGACAGCAGAGGTTCTACGGTTGCTACGGCGATTTGAGAATCTGCTTGGAAAAAATGCTCAAAATGCCTCAGAATTTGGCTTCTGACAAGGTCCCGAACAATTGCAAACTGTGAGAAAACCGTAACTCCTGTCCAAAAACCGAAAACACCGTGAGAGACACAGAAGCCGGCAGATTCTGACAGTGTTTATTTTATTCAGATACTCCTTAAAAATGAGCGCCTAAGCTCAGTGCGAAGACAGAGTGAGATTATTTTGGAAAAAAATAAGACGATTACATTACAGTCAATGGGGAGCGAGACAGGTATTGCCCCCGGTCTCTGCAGTATTACTGCTGAGGGGAGTGCCTCGGAGCGTAGCACCCGTGGCACTAATTACATGTAGATGTTGGGATGTTTAAGATCAAAAATGTCCAAAAGATGTAAGTGTGTTTATCCATTTAGAGAGAATATATTAGAGGATTATGGCACAAATGTCTAAGTGGTGTAACCATAAAAACTTTGTACCAAATAATTCAGCTTGCTTAAAAACAGTAAATTGTCAATAAAACACCATATCAACTAGTTTGGCATGATCTTACATTATAACTTTATATTAAATAAAGGTAATGGAATACAATTGTTCTAAATATTACATTACTCTGGTTACCATGGAGATCAGGAACCTGACTGCTTTCTTTCTTCCTTTATTTTATCTTTCTTTCTTTCTTTCTTTCTTTCTTTCTTTCTTTCTTTCTTTCTTTCTTTCTTTCTTTCTTTCTTACTTTCTTTCTGTCTTTCTTTCTTTCATTCATTCTTTCTTTCTTTCTTTCTTTCTTTCTCCTCTTCCTCCTCCCTTTCTCCTCTTCGTCCTCTCTTTCTTTCTTTCTTTCTCTCTAGATGATAAAATATGTAATATTTATCATTATTTTGTGGTTACACCATTTGACATTTTCAGGAGCATTCAGTCTTACTTTTGGTAAAAAATGGTGCAAATGTCATTTCAAATGATAGAAAACCGACAAAAATACTAAATGTACATTTTAACAAACCTGATGCTGCTTTTAAAATGATCAAGAGTCATTATATTGTTTAATTATGATTTTAAAGATTTTTGATTTTGTATGTATGATTTCTCTTTATGTCAAAAATTGAACAAAGTATATTTAACAAGTTAAAACCATTGCATAATAATAAATAAATGCATAAATGAAATTGATAATTACTATTATTATTATTATTATTATTATTATTATTATTATTATTATTATCATGAATATTTGGGCCTTTATTGGACATGCAGCAAAGGTGTCAGGCTGGAAATCAAACCAGAGATCTCACAAATGCATATCAATAAAATGCATTATAATTATTATTATTATATCAATAAAAAGTAACTTAAAAATCAGTAAAAGATTCATGTATGAGTCTGGTTTCAAGTCAGCAAATATATCTTCACTGAGGTCAAAGTTAAGCAGCGTGTGAACGTACATGTGAACACACTGTACTGTTATTTTTGACTATTCAACAAAAAAAAACCAAAAGTACATACATAGTCGAAACCACAGCAACGCCCTCCCTACAGTTATCTTTTAATAACTGCTGACACACTTTTCTTATAACACCGAGTTCACTTTTTTTTTAAAACTCATCACACTGTCAGCACAACACGAGTCAGTGTGAACTCAACTCAGGAGCGTTTTCACTGTTTCAGGTTCAAAGTTCATTAACTGTTTTCTCTCGTCACAACGTCATCATCAGCGAGCTTGTGATCTTTCTTGCTGTGCATTTCTCAGTCATGCTCACTCTTGTGGTCCAGTTCTTTCTTATCACTTCCAATTTTGCAACTTAAATCAACTCCTATTTCAGTTTTCTACAACTTCCATGGTTGCATATCTAAAAAATTATAAATGCAATATATTATTTTCTTTGTTTGTTCTTATAATGTGGAATGGAGCACGGCATGCTGGGAGAAAAGGGCTCATCGTCCAATGAATGAACAGTTTGCAACATCGGGTCAAGTTCAATATAAAACATAATTCTGGCAATTTTCAAGTCGCAGTTCAACATCTACTGCAGCGGATATTTTTTCTAGAAGTGAGCGCTATATATATATATATAACTGCCACTTAAATATCTCCAGTAATACGCCGGCTGTATATTTGTGAATTTGTGACGAATCTGCTGATGGAAGCGCAACACAGCTGGGGCTGTTCGGTAAGGAAACCAGTTAAATTGGAAACCAGTTGGGACAAAACACCGGTGGATTTCAAGACCTCACTCCACCGATGGCTATAGCCGACTACTTTGGTTTAGACATGGCAGCGGTATCTGTTGGTACGTGTCACGTGACGGTCCGTTGATGCAAGGATAATTGTCTCGTCGGCTATTTTCACTTCACAATGAAACGAAACTTCAAGAAAAATATACAGAGGACATGAGCTCGGTGTCCTCAATGGTAGCTACAGCCATGTATATGGTTATATAAGGGTTAGGTTAGTGGGGTATATAAGGGTTAGGTTAGTGGGGTATATAAGGGTTAGGTTAGTGGGGTATATAAGGGTTAGGTTAGTGGGGTATATAAGGGTTAGGTTAGGGTTATATAAGGGTTAGGTTAGTGGGGTATATAAGGGTTAGGTTAGGGTTATATATTTCCTTTACCAGCCAAGCTTTGACCTTTGACTTCTATGGTTTAGTCCACTGATTCAAATGTAGGAATTGAAACTTATTCCAGTGCACTTATGTGGAGTTGTTGCTGTTGTGATGGTGTATTCAGTAAGCTCAGACTCGTTGAACAATGTGAAAGTTAAGAAGGTTAAGAGGAAGAAGAGCTGTGAACTTCTCAGCCTGAAAGAAACAATAGAAACTCCATTTAGTTCCCAATAAAACACCAGTGGTGGAAAATAGCCAAGTAAATTCATTCAAGTATTACTACAGTATTTACAATTTTGAGGAACTTTGCTTCAGTATTTTTATTTTATGCTATTTTATATTTTCAGTGCACTAAATTTCAGAGGGAAATATTCTGTTACTGTGACTGAAAACAGATTTCTGTATTTATGTCATATACAATAATAATTTTACTGTAATACTGCATACTACATCGCTCATAATACTGCAGTACTTTTACTGTAATACTGCATACTACATCACTCATAATACTCCAGTACTTTTACTGTAATACTGAATACTACATCGCTCATAATACTGCAGTACTTTTACTGTAATACTGCATACTACATCACTCATAATACTCCAGTACTTTTACTGTAATACTGAATACTACATCACTCATAATACTGCAGTACTTTTACTGTAATACTGCATACTACATCACTCATAATACTGCAGTACTTTTACTGTAATACTGCATACTACATCACTCATAATACTCCAGTACTTTTACTGTAATACTGCATACTACATCACTCATAATACTGCAGTACTTTTACTGTAATACTGCATACTACATCACTCATAATACTCCAGTACTTTTACTGTAATACTGCATACTACATCACTCATAATACTGCAGTACTTTTACTGTAATACTGAATACTACATCGCTCATAATACTGCAGTACTTTTACTGTAATACTGCATACTACATCACTCATAATACTCCAGTACTTTTACTGTAATACTGAATACTACATCACTCATAATACTGCAGTACTTTTACTGTAATACTGCATACTACATCACTCATAATACTGCAGTACTTTTACTGTAATACTGCATACTACATCACTCATAATACTCCAGTACTTTTACTGTAATACTGCATACTACATCGCTCATAATACTGCAGTACTTTTAATGTAATACTGCATACTACATCGCTCATAATACTGCAGTACTTTTAATGTAATACTGCATACTACATCGCTCATAATACTGCAGTACTTTTACTGTAATACTGCATACTACATCGCTCATAATACTGCAGTACTTTTACTGTAATACTGCATACTACATCACTCATAATACTCCAGTACTTTTACTGTAATACTGCATACTAAATCACTCATAATACTCCAGTACTTTTACTGTAATACTGCATACTACATCGCTCATAATACTGCAGTACTTTTACTGTAATACTGCATACTACATCACTCATAATACTCCAGTACTTTTACTGTAATACTGAATACTACATCGCTCATAATACTGCAGTACTTTTACTGTAATACTGCATACTACATCACTCATAATACTCCAGTACTTTTACTGTAATACTGAATACTACATCACTCATAATACTGCAGTACTTTTACTGTAATACTGCATACTACATCACTCATAATACTGCAGTACTTTTACTGTAATACTGCATACTACATCACTCATAATACTCCAGTACTTTTACTGTAATACTGCATACTACATCACTCATAATACTGCAGTACTTTTACTGTAATACTGCATACTACATCACTCATAATACTCCAGTACTTTTACTGTAATACTGCATACTACATCACTCATAATACTGCAGTACTTTTACTGTAATACTGCATACTACATCACTCATAATACTCCAGTACTTTTACTGTAATACTGCATACTAAATCACTCATAATACTGCAGTACTTATCAATTGGACACAATCATGACTCGGAATTCATGATTGTGTCTGCTGGATGTTTAAATAAGCAACTGTTTCCAAACATGTTCGCTTTAACAATTTGATGTTGTGTTTTCAGTGTCTCTGCTGCCCCCTAGTGGCACTAATAATAAACTGCAGCTTTAAATAGTTAAATTCTCTTCACTGCAAATGAATTAGTCTGTATTTAAATGTAAGCTATTGATTAATGGTAACTGCAGTGTTATATTATATTAGCAGTTAATTTATTGCAGTTAAACTTCCAAATTTCATCCAGACATATCAGTTTGATGGTTATTTATGGTTAGGGTTAGGGTTAGGGTTAGGGTTAGGGTAACAGGCCTTTTTACAGCACACAGTTTGACTTGTCATGTAGGAAAAGTAAAAAATAAAAATAGTTCCATATTTCTGTATTTCTTTTGTCTTCTCATAGTCAGAAATTAAAGAATCCTTCCAGACATGTTTCACCACAGTTCTT
>NC_084982.1:29157653-29162653 GCF_963691925.1 Scomber scombrus
GTGTGATGTATTTTCTGGCTCAGTAAAATAAACTCGAGCTTCAGTTTAATGCGTTAAAATCTGACATCAGTTTGTTTTTTTTCTTAGATGCGAATCAAAAGTCTGATGACCAACATGGCCGCCATGGAGA
The DNA here is from genome assembly GCF_963691925.1 of Scomber scombrus. Classification (NCBI taxonomy): domain Eukaryota; kingdom Metazoa; phylum Chordata; class Actinopteri; order Scombriformes; family Scombridae; genus Scomber; species Scomber scombrus. The sequence goes on from NC_084982.1 coordinate 29,157,784, forward strand.
ACGAAGAGGTGAGTCTGTCTCCACATCACCTTTGTGATTTGTGTGTGTAGTATGTGTGTATTACATGTTGCTCAATGTTTAGTGGTGTCGTGCAGTGTGTGTGTGATGTTGGTGGCTATCTATCACTGTTCATACTGAATATTAACTGTAGTAGTAGTAGTACTTTATGTAGTAGTAGTAGTACTTTATGTGGTAGTAGTAGTAGTAGTACTTTATGCAGTAGTAGTAGTACTTTATGCAGTAGTAGTAGTACTTTATGTGGTAGTAGTTGTTACAATAGTAGTAGTAGTACTTTATGTAGTAGTAGTAGTAGTAGTAGTAGTACTTTATGTTGTAGTAGTACTACGTTATGTAGTAGTAGTACTTTATGTAGTAGCAGTAGTACTTATGTAGTAGTAGTAGTAGTAGTACTTTATGTAGTAGTAGCAGTACTTTATGTAGTAGTAGTACTTTTATGTAGTAAGCAGTAGTACTTTATGTAGTAGTAGTAGTAGTAGTACTTTATGTAGTAGTAGTACTTTATGTAGTAGTAGTAGTAGTAGTACTTTATGTAGTAGTAGTACTTTATGTAGTAGTAGTAGTACCAGCAGTAGTATTTACAGTGTTTTTTAGCATCAGATTCCCTCTCAGTGTTTCCTGTTGAGCTGTGCTGTAACCATAGTAACACAAAGACTTTGCTACTAAAAACACTGAAACGCTGAAGCATAGAAGATGAAGATTTGACCTTTGACCTTTGTGTGTTTAGGGGAAGCTGACAGCGAGCGCCGTGGGTCAGATCGTTGGACTTCAGTCTGAGGAGATCAAACAGATCGCCTCCGAGTACGCAGAGAAGGTGAGAAGCAGGCTGTGGATGATGGGATCTTTATAAACCTACATATTGTTCTTGTTTCCATTGTTAATAACTGGAATGTGTCTCGTGTCTCTGCAGCAGTCGGAGCTGTCCTCAGAGGAGCGTTCAGAGCGCTACGGACCGCTGCAGCAGCACCGCAGGGCCGTCGCCTCGCTCACCAAGCAGATCCAACACAAGACTAAACAGCTGGAGGAGGTCAGAGGTCCAGCACTTAGCCAGGACCGGAGTCACTGCGGCCCAGCACGTAGGCAGGGCCGGGGTCACTGCGGTCCAGCACGTAGCCAGGACCGGAGTCACTGCGGTCCAGCACGTAGCCAGGGCCGGGGTCACTCGGTCCAACACGTAGCCAGGGACGGGGTCACTGCGGTCCAACACGTAGGCAGGGCCGGGGTCACTGCGGTCCAACACGTAGCCAGGACCGGAGTCACTGCGGTCCAGCACGTAGTCAGGACCGGAGTCACTGTGGTCCAGCACGTAGTCAGGGCCGGGGTCACTGCGGTCCAGCACGTAGTCATCTGTCCTTTTTCTCTTTCTTTCTTTTTTTCTTTCTTTCTTTCTTTCTTTCTTTCATCTTTTCTTTCTTTCTTTCTTCCTCCCTTTCTTCCTTCCTTCCTTCCTTCCTTCCATCTCTTCTTTCTTCCTTTCTTTCTTTCTTTCCTGTCTTCCCTTACTTCCTTCCTTCTTGTCCTTCCTTCCATCCTTCTTTCCTTCCTTATTGTCCTTCCTTCCTTCCATCCTTCCTTCCTTCCTTATTGTCCTTCCTTCCTTCCTTCTTTCCTTCCTTTTTTCCTTCCTTCCTTCCATCCTTCCTTCCTTCCGTCTTTCCTTCCTGTTTGTCCTTCCTTCCTTCCATCCTTCCTTCCTTCCGTCTTTCTTTCCTTCCTTCCTTCCTTCCTTCCTTCCTACTTTCCTTCCTTTTTGTCCTTCCTTCCATCCTTCCTCCCTTCCTTCCATCCTTCCTTCCATCCTTCCTTCCTTCCTTCCTTCCTTCCTTTCCTCCCTCATCACATCATATTGTTCTGTATGTGAGTCTCTGATCATTATATTGATCATTATATTGATCAGAAAAGTCAACCCGTGTTTTTCTCTGTGTGTCGACAGCTACAAGTCAAACATTCAGAGGTGAAGACTCGCAGTGACGACGCTAAAAAGGAAACTGATGGAGGTGAGACCACAACTGGAACTGTGCTTGGGAGATTATGTTTATGCACTCATGCAGAGTTTTGGGGATAATCTCCTAAATGTTAACGATAAAGTCTCTGTGTGCTGATTGGTCCTCGTGCTTCCAGGCTACGGAGCAGTCGGAGAGTCTGATGAAGGAGCTGCAGTCTTTAGAGGAGATGGAGGAACAAGCTGACAGCAGGTGTGTCATTAAAAACGTCCAAAACATCGAACCTCAGGAGCCAAAATAGGGTCACATGTTCAGCAAACTCACTTGATTATTTAAAAAACACTGTATTAAAAGAGAGAGAGACAGTATCAATCAATCAATCAATCAATCAATAAATCTTTATTTGTATAGCGCCAAATCACAACAAAGTCATCTCAAGGCACTTTCCACATAGAGCAGGTCTAAACCAAACTCTTCAGGGTTTAATTTAAAGAGACCAAACATTCACACATGAGCAGCGCTTGGTGACAGTGGAGAGAAAACACTCCCTATTAAAAGGAAGAAACCTCAGAACCAGAACCAGACTCACAGTGGGAGAACATCTGCCTCGACCGGTTGGAGGAGAGAGGAGAGAGAGGAAGGAGAGGAGAGAGAGAGAGAGAGAGAGAGAGAGGAAGGAGAGGAGAGAGAGAGAGAGAGGAAGGAGAGGAGAGGAAGGAAGGAGAGGAGAGAGAGAGAGGAAGGAGAGGAGAGGAAGGATAGGAGAGGGAGAGAGAGAGGAAGGAGAGGAGAGGAAGGATAGGAGAGGAGAGAGAGGAAGGAGAGGAGAGGAAGGATAGGAGAGGAGAGAGAGAGAGGAAGGAGAGGAGAGAGAGAGAGAGAGAGAGGAAGGAGAGGAGAGGAAGGAGAGGAAGGATAGGAAGGATAGGAGAGAGAGGAAGAATAGGAGAGAGAGGAAGGAGAGGAGAGGAGAGAGAGAGAGAAGCACATAGAAAATAAACATTGAAGCTAGAAGGTCCGGGACTGGAATCTGTCATCCGGACGTCTACAGGACCAGATTACCTGTGAGACCAGAAAGCACAGACAACTCTGGGGAAGAAGTTTAGGTTATTGATGCATTAATAGTACATGAATGTTAATGGATATAGATGGATGGAGAGAGAGAGAGAGAGAGGAGGAGAGAGGAGCTCAGTGCATCATGGGATTCCCCGGCAGTCTAAGCCTATAGCAGCATAAACTAGGAACTGGAGCTCTAACTATAAGCTTTAATCACAAAGGAAAGTTTTTGATAAGTATCAGGAAGAAACTAAGTGAAAGGAATACAAGTAGAGATGTAACTTAACTAACACTAAAAATCATAGACTATATATAAAATGGACGTAACATCCGTGACGTCACCCATTGGTTTGTGGACTGCTGCTCGGAGGCCAATAGTATCGGATCTGAGCAGCGCCAACTTGAAAGTTTCAGGTGCATGCTGGGAAAAATAAAAACATGGATTCTACTTATATGGGCATCAGGAGGAGCATGAGGCGCCCTCCTGAACCTGTGAACCAATCAACCTGTCAATCACCACGTAGCCACGCCCTAATGCATACCCTGCTTTATCGTCACATATAAAATCAGGGAGGCCAAAATGTCCCAAATGAACATCATACTGCATTGAAGAAGGCTTTAAACTAGCGATTGAGACCATAAACACATTTTGAAAACGTTTACTGAGGGTTAGAAATCAAGTGAGAAGTTGGTGAATTCTCCATTGACTTGTATAGAGACGGAAGTCCTTTTGACACCAAAACGGTCGCCCCCCTGGTGGCCTTTTGATAGAATGCAGTTTAAGTTACTTCCGCGTTGGCCTCATTTCAGAGGACAGGAACTCCCCACCTGGTAAAAATAGATAATACAATAAAATAAAAGACAAAAACAACAACAGAAGAATAAATATAAATAGTAGTAGTGGCTTTATTGTCATTATATTGAGGGTCAGACAACAATATGAACCATGAACATTATTTAAGACAATATAAAACTATTAAAGACATACAGAACATTAGAAGTAGCCAATAAGGGCAATAAAGTGTAATATAAAGGGCGCATACTACTACTGAAACAAACACATAAAGTCTGTTTCTGTTACATCAGATTAAATCAAAGAGTTGTACTGCCCTCTGCTGGCTGCTGATGGGAACTGCAGCTCGTCTCCCAGTTCACACACTGACTGAATGAAAGAATGAAAGCTTTATTTTCTCTAGGGGTGACTAGCTTTTCACAATAGGAGCCCAAAAATACCATTAAAGCATAAATAAATAAAAAAATATTTTGTTTTTTTTGGTGTCCATGTGGTTTAGTTTAAATTTAAAAGGTTTAAAATGTGAAAATAAACGTATGAATAACTTGCACACATTCTTTTTTTGTGGACCCAGCATCAAATTTCTGCTTTTAATCCATTTAGAGAGAATATATTAGAGGATTATGGCAAAAATGTCTAAGTGGTGTAACCATAAAAAACTTTGTACCAAATAATTCAACTTGCTTAAAAACAGTAAATTGTCAATAAAACACCATATCAACTAGTTTGGCATGATCTTACATTATAACTTTATATTAAATAAAGGTAATGGAATACAATTTTTCTAAATATTACATTTACTCTGGTTACCATGGAGATCAGGAAACATTTACATGTTTTAAATGAAGTCATTATTAGTATAAGTCCACTTAAAATACACTGTAGGTGATAAAATATGTAATATGTATCATTCTTTTGTGGTTACACCATTTGACATTTTCAGGAGCTTTCAGTCTTACTTTTGGTAAAAAATGGTGCAAATGTCATTTCAAATGATATAAAACCAACAAAAATACTAAATGTACATTTTAACAAACCTGATGCTGCTTTTAGAACTAGT
>NC_084982.1:29165153-29210153 GCF_963691925.1 Scomber scombrus
CGGATCTGAGCAGCGCCATCTTGACAATTTCCAGTGCATGCTGGGAAAAATAAAAACAGGGATTCTACTTATATGGGCATCAGGAGGAGCATGAGGCGCCCTCCTGAACCTGTGAACCAATCAACCTGTCAATCACCACGTAGCCACGCCCTAATGCATACCCTGCTTTATCGTCACATATAAAATCAGGGAGGCCAAAATGTCCCAAATGAACATCATACTGCATTGAAGAAGGCTTTAAACCTCCTGTTGTCCTCTGGTCAAGGAAGGAAAGAAGGAAGGAAGGAAGGAAAGGAGGAAGGAAGGAAGGAAAGGAGGGAGGGAGGAAGGAAGGAAGGAAGGAAGGAAAGGAGGAAGGAGGGAGGGAGGAAGGGAAGAAGGAGGGAGGGAGGAAGGAAGGAAGGAAAGGAGGAAGGAGGGAGGGAGGAAGGAAAGGAGTAAGGAGGGAGGGAGGAAGGAAGGAAAGGAGGAAGGAGGGAGGGAGGAAGGGAAGAAGGAGGGAGGGAGGAAGGAAAGGAGGAAGGAAGGAAGGAAGGAAAGGAGGAAGGAGGGAAGGAAAGGAGTAAAGAGTGAGGAGTGAGGGAAGGAGGAAGGAAGGAAGGAAGGAAAGGAGTAAGGACAGAAGGAAGGAAGGAAGGAAGAAGGGAGGGAGGAAGGAAAGGAGGAAGGAAGGAAGGAAAGGAGTAAGGAGTGAGGGAGGAGGGAAGGAAGGAAAGAAGGAACAGTCAAAACAGACGGGGTTAATTTGACCCGGGAGGACGACACAAAGGCTTTAAACTAGCGATTGAGACCATAAACACATTTTGAAAACGTTTACTGAGGTTAGAAATCAAGTGAGAAGTTGGTGAATTCTCCATTGACTTGTATAGAGATGGAAGTCCTTTTGACACCAAAACGGTCGCCCCCTGGTGGCCTTTTGATAGAATGCAGTTTTAAGTTACTTCCTCGTTGGCCTCATTGCAGAGGACCAGAACTCCCCGCCTGGTTTCCATGAAGCTTACAGATACGGGCCAAACGGAGCAGTACCACCAGAAACCATGGGGGGGCAGTGTTGCTGTCACTACCCGATACGTAGCTCTAGTTAGACACAAAGAAGAAATAACGTTTTTTTCTTTTATGCAAGAGGAACATTATCAATATCTCTTCCTCTTGACTCTGTGCTGCCCCCTGGTGGATGTATTGGTTAATTGGTTAGTATGTGAGTAGTGGTAGTAAGATCGATTGAAAAGGACGTACACGCCTCCGTACGTACGTTGAGCATAAATGGGCCTTAATGAAACTACATTTAAAGATGAACGTCACATGTTGTTAATGAGAGAAACACGTTTGCTTTTCCTCCTGAAGGTGAATTTACTGAACTCCATTCATGACAACTTCCAGCAGTAAGTAGAACACATCTTCTGTGTGTGTGTGTGTGTGTGTGTGTGTGTGTGTGTGTGTGTGTGTGTGTGTGTGTGATAATATGGTAGGTGTGTGTGTGTGTTTGATATTATGGTGTGTGTGTGTGTGATAATATGGTAGGTGTGTGTGTGTGTGTTTGATATTATGGTGTGTGTGTGTGTGATAATATGGTAGGTGTGTGTGTGTGTGTGTGTGTGTTTGATATTATGGTGTGTGTGTGTGTGTGTGTGATAATATGGTAGGTGTGTGTGTTTGATATTATGGTGTGTGTGTGTGTGTGTGTGTGTGTGTGTGTGTGTGTGTGTGTGTGTGTGTGTGTGTGTGTGTGTGTGTGTGATATGATGGTGTGTGTGTGTGTGTGTGTGTGTGTGTGTGTGATATGATGGTGTGTGTGTGTGTGTGTGTGTGTGTGTGTGTGTGTTATTATGGTAGGTGTGTGTATGTGTGTGTGTGTGTCTGTGATATGATGGTGTGTGTGTGTCTGTGATATGATGGTGTGTGTGTTGTTTATCAGCGCTCCTCTCCTTCAGGGCGATGTCGTCCTCAGCAGCTAAAGATCAGTTCCTCAGACAGATGGAGCAGATCGTTGAGGGAATCAAACAGAGTCGCATCAAGGTACCGATCACTACTAAACACTTCAGACTTATACTGATATTAATACTACTACTAATAATACTAATACTACTACTAATACTACTAATAATAATACTAATACTACTAATACTACTATTAATACTACTATTAATACTATTAATACTACTAATAATAATACTAATACTACTACTAATACTACTCAGCTGAATCTTAATTGGTGTGTAATATATTCTATGAACTCATAAACAGTGACATAAACCCAGAGAGTGTGAAGCTGCTTCTCTCCTCACAGTGAAGTGTGTCCTGTGTTTCTGACTCTAACCTGCGTTGGTTCGGTCGGAGCTGGGAACGACGTCACACCTTCATCTGAGTCATTCCAGTTTAGGAGTCAGAAAAACCAGTTTGTAGACAAGTTAGACTTCAGGCGACTGGGAACTCAGGAATGTCGACTTCCGAGTGCAACAGGAACGCCCTTTAAAATGCAGTGGGACCAGCGGAGGGTTGGAGCTGCAGCTTCAGGTTCACTCTGTGACCAAAGTTTACCTGGTAGAAAAAACACAGGAGAACAAATCAGGAGAGAAATGAGCTGAAATCCAACTGCAGCTGATTTAAAACTCAAAATCCCTTCCTTCCTTCCTTCCTTCCTTCTGTCCTTCCTTCCTTCCTTCTTGTCCTTCCTTCCTCCCTTCCTTCCTTCCTTCCTTCCATGTGTCTTTCCTTCCTTCCTTCCTTCCTTCCTTCCTTCCATGTGTCTTTCCTTCCTTCCTTCCATGTGTCTTTCGTTCTTTCCTTCCTTCCTTCCTTCCTTCCTTCCTTCCTTCCATGTGTCTTTCCTTCCTTCCTTCTTTCCTTCCTTCCATCCTTCCTTCCTCCCTTCCTTCCTTCCTTCCTCCCTTCCTTCCTTCCTTCCTTCATTCCTTCCTTCCTTCCTTCCTTCCTTCCATGTGTCTTTCCTTCTTTCCTTCCTTCCTTCCTTCCATGTGTCCTTCCTTCCTTCCTTCCTTCCTTCCTTCTTGTCCTTCCTTCCTTCCTTCCTTCTTGTCCTTCCTTCTTGTCCTTCCTTCCTTCCTTCTTGTCCTTCCTTCCTTCTTGTCCGTCCTTCCTTCCTTCCACCTTCCTTCCTTTTTTCTTGTCCTTCCTTCCTTCCTTACATTTGTCCTTCCTTCCTTCCTTCCATGTGTCTTTCCTACCTACCTTCCTTCCTTCCTTCCTTCCTTCCTTCCTTCCTTCCTTCCTCACTCCTTCAGAGTGTAGCATCACCAGCGTCTTACACCTTAGCTGAGTTAATGTCAGGTCCGTCAGCCTAACCTTCGATGTGAAATTAGGAAACGTTAAATTGTTTCTGTTGAACTTAAATGAATGAAATGATCTCATGTCTTTATTTTATTTTGTGACTTTGTGTTTTCTGCTCGTCTGCAGATGGAGAAAAAGAAGCAGGAGAATAAAATGAGGAGAGATCAGCTGAACGATGAATATCTGGAGCTGCTCGACAAGCAGAGGCTCTACTTCAAAACCGTCAAGGAATTTAAAGAGGTGACAAATATAAATAATGAGGGGTCAAACATGAGGCCCGTGGGCCAGAATCAGCCCGTCCGAGGGGTTCAATCCGGCCCACTTTACTTCCTTCCTTCCTTTCTTCCTTCTCCTCCGTTCTTTCTTTCTTTCCTTCCTTCCTTGCTTCCTTCCCGTCTTCTTTCCTTTCTTTCCTTCCTTCCTTCCTTCATCTGTCCGTCCTTCTTTCCTCCCTCCCTTCTTTCCTTCCTTCTCCCCTTTCTTCTTTCCTTTCTTTCCTTCCTTCCTTCCTTCATCTGTCCGTCCTTCTTTCCTCCCTCCCTTCTTTCCTTCCTTCTCCCCTTTCTTGTTTCCTTTCTTTCTTTCTTTCTCTCTTTCTTTCTGTCTTTCTTTCTTTCTCCTCCTTCCTTCCTTCCTCTCTTCCTTCTCCTCCTCCCTCCCTTCCTTCTCCTCCGTTCCTTCCTTCCTTCCCGTCTACTTTTCTTTCTTTCCTTCCTTCATCTGTCCGTCCTGCTTTCCTCCCTCCCTTCCTTCCTTGCTTCTCCCCTTTCTTTCTCTTTCTTTCCTCCTTCCTTCCTTCCTTCCTTCCTTCCTTCCTTCCTTCCTTCCTTCTTTCTCCTCCTCCCTCCCTTCCTTCCTTCCTTCCTTCCTTCCTTCTCCTCCTCCCTTCCTTCCTTCTCTTCCTTCCTTCTTTCCTTCCTTCCCTTCTTCTTTTCTTTCTTTCCTTCCTTCCTTCCTTCATCTGTCTGTCCTTCTTTCCTCCCTCCCTTCTTTCCTTCCTTCCTTCATTCTCCTCCTTACTCTCTTTCTTTCCTTCTCCTCCGTTCTTTCTTTCCTTCCTTCCTTCCTTCCTTCCTCCCTTCTTTCTCCTCCTCCCTCCCTTCCTTCCTTCCTACCTTCCTTCCTTCTCCTCCTCCCTTCCTTCCTTCTCTTCCTTCCTTCTTTCCTTCCTTCCTTCCCTTCTTCTTTTCTTTCTTTCCTTCCTTCCTTCCTTCATCTGTCTGTCCTTCTTTCCTCCCTCCCTTCTTTCCTTCCCTCTCCCCTTTCTTGTTTTCTTTCTTTCTCCTACTTCCTTCCTCCCTTCCTTCTCCTTCCTTCCTTCTCCTTCCTTCCTTCCTTCCTTCCCTCCTACCTCCCTCCCTTCCTTCTCCTTCCTTCCTTCCTTCCTTCCTTCCTTCCTTCCTTCCTTCCTTCCCTCCTCCCTTCCTTCCTTCCTTCCTTCCTATATATTTTAAAACATATATTTGAACATGTCTGTCCTGCAGCTTCTTGTCTGTTATCAGTTGATATTTTATTTTCACCTTTACAGACCTTTATATATATGTGATGAATCAGGCTGGAAACATTAATTCTAATAAAAGAGTATAAATATATTTTATTGTATATTTATGTTTACGTGTTTGTTTTTTTGTCTTTAGGAGTGTCGGAAGAACGAGATGCTGCTGTCGAAGCTGAGAGCCAAAGGAGCCTCGTAGCTCTGATGGTAAAATGTTTTAATGTAATAATGAACAACAACAACTTTAACTGCACACGGGTCCATACTTTATAACTTTATAACTTTATACACTTTATAACTTTATAACTTTATCACTTTATAACTTTATAACTTTATCACTTTATACACTTTATAACTTTATCACTTTATACACTTTATAACTTTATAACTTTATAACTTTATCACTTTATACATTGTGTTTCTTCATTATTCTTTAAAGTTTATACATAAAGTCACAATTCCTCTTCATCAGCTGTTGAATTTAAGAATAAGAATAGTCTTTATTGTTATTGTACATGTGCAACGAGATTGAAGTCTTAAGTTAAGTGCTTGTAAAAGAATAAAATAAATGAGTAATTAAGTACTAAAAGTAATTAAGTACTAAACTAACTAAAACATTCCTCTCGCTGCCGTCAATATTAAAATGAACCTGGAACTATTTTGATGGATTTATTGTTAAATTTACATAAAACTTGAGAATGATCTTGTTTTATTACATTACAGTAAATTAAACATGTATGTATCACACGGTGTCACATTGGGCTGAAATGTTAATTAAAATAGTTTTTGTTGTTCTGATGTTTTATAAACCAAACGATTAATTAATGAATCTGGAAAATAATGATTATTATTGCAGCCTTAAACAAAATGTAAGAGCCTTTAAATGCCAACATGTGTAATGATGAGGAACTTTAATTTAATCCTAACTACACTAACATATCTCTCCTTTTTAAAGCGATAATGACTTAATTCAAAGTGCCTGTTGGTTTTATTTAAATGTCATAAATCAGATTTCTAATTAATTTACATCTATTTAATAATATTAATACTAAAGCCTGACCGAAACTGATAATAGGAATATAAAAAATTCAGATATTGATATATATGCTGATTATTTTAAATATACATTAACACAGTTAGCGTTATGTATGTAATTAAAGTTGTGATATTTGACAGTTTAACATTTAAAATGACAATAAACATCACTGTAAATTTAAATGTAAAAGTATAAATAACTAACAGAATAAAAAGCATATGAAATTATATATTACACTTTTTTTTTTTTTTAAAGGATAAAAAATACATAATGTTGGTACATATCGGTCCGGCTCTGTTTTATTATTATTTAATACTTAATACAGAAAATTGGCAAAATTAATGTTTGTCTTCATCCGCTGCTGTTTTTCCAGCCGGTGCCATTAAAACTACCACAGAAGAAGAAGAAGAAGAAACACAACGAGATGGAAATATGACGTTTAATGTTAATTTGATGCATTAAATGTCGCAGCGTTCACAATGATGTGCCAAATGTTTCACTTGTTTTTGTTGTTGTTTTTGTTTGTTTAATATTGTGCATTTCCTCTCACGGTGTTCAGGCTCAAATTAAAACCATGGTTGTAAACTGTGCTGCAGTCTGTCCTCCGGTGTAACTACCATGAATACAACGTGTTTGTAATGATGTTTAAAAGTGTTCTCGCTGTGACTGATGTCAGATAGGATGAGTAACGTCAGACCAGCTGATAGAGGACGGAGAGATATCAGCTGTCACATGATGTCAGCAGTCACATGACGTCAAGTAGTAGTACCTCAAACTGTACTACAGTAAAGTACAAGTACCTCAAACTGTACTGCTGTAAAATGCAAGTACCTCAAACTGTACTACAGTAAAGTACAAGTACCTCAAACTGTACTACAGTAAAGTACAAGTACCTCAAACTGTACTGCTGTAAAGTACTAGTACCTCTAACTGTACTACAGTAAAGTAAAAGTACCTCTAACTGTACTACAGTAAAGTAAAAGTACCTCTAACTGTACTACAGTAAAGTAAAAGTACCTCAAACTGTACTACAGTAAAGTAAAAGTACCTCAAACTGTACTACAGTAAAGTAAAAGTACCTCAAACTGTACTACAGTAAAGTACAAGTACCTCAAACTGTACTACAGTAAAGTACAAGTACCTCTAACTGTACTTAAACTTAATTCTTTCCTATAAAGTGAATCCCGCCTGGATTCATCAGTAGCTGCAGGTATGTGACTGTTTCCTGTTTCCTGTTTCCTGTGTCACCATGACGACGCATTTCCATCGCTAAGCAGCTCCATGAATGAAATGTTTTCCCAGTTTCTTTAATGAGGAGGAAGTTAACTGGTCCTCAGGTTAAAGCAGCACAGTCTCATGTTTAACAGCTCGTGGGTCTCAAGTCTTCATCTTTTTACACTCTCAAAGTTTCTTTCCGAGTTAAACATGAGGAAGGTTATTATATTATTATGGTAAACACCAGCTCCGGAGCATGAAGTGTATTAAAAGTGGAGATGTATGATGTGCATGGGCCCATTTTTTCAGGGTCGACTAATCGAATATTCGCTGCATGTCGACATTCACAGGCTGAATAGATAAGCTTCATAAATAACTGCACAAATTAATATAAATGATAATCAGCCTTCATTTCTTTACACAAACATTAAACATCACATTCATTAAAAGAATAAATCTTACAGGCCAACAGACCCCATAAAAATATAACAGGTGGATTATTTTCTCTCTGAGACTTTAGTTCCAGATGTTTAACGTACTAGTTTGGTGATGAGCGTCAGGTCCGTCTCCCTTAGCAACCGTCACAGCAGACAGCAGCTTTTTGTCCATGTGAAGCCACCGTAGCTCAACTCTGCTCCACATATTATATCACACCTGACAACATTATCCTTTACTTTCTGGAAAGGTTGTTTACAGAAGCTTAGAGCTCCTCCTAGTGGCTGAAAGTGAGAATTGCTCTGCAGTAGCTGTTAATAAACCCTTCATCATAGACTACACAACAAGACCACAGCACAAAGGTTGACTTTAGAACCTGAGAAAGACGATTCGATTATTCGGTTTTAATGACACATCCCTAGTAGAGATGTGGGAACCAGGTGCGCTTGCAGCGGGGGGCTGTGGGTGTCCGGCTCTGTGGCCTGGCACACCGGTGTTGAAGGAAGTGCCGGCTGTGATGAGAGCAGAGCAGGAAGCAGTTGTAGCTGTTGTGGAGCAGAAAGAGGTTGAGTTTGAGAGGAGAGAGGCGGAGCTGTTAAAGGACAGGCTGACTCCCAGAACACTGACCCATATTCTCTGGAGGAGATCAATCATTTCTTGGATGATACTTTCGGTAAACCAGTCAGTGTTTTCCTGATGTTGGAAAGTTCATCCAGACGGTGAACACGCTGCAGAAGCTTGTAAGTCTGGACTTGTTAGATGAGGAGAAACTCTACCATTTAAAGAAACACATTAGCTGAAAGTCTGAAAATAAAAGAATGAAGAAAATGAAAGTTTACAAGTAACAACAACATGATCATACAACAGTGGGTGTTTACTCTCTGCTGGTCGGTCTCCTTACTGTCTCATCTCTCTTCCTCTGCAGGTCTTTAGGCCTCTTTAAACATAAATGGGGGTAGAAGTGCACAGAAGAGAGTTTTAGTATCAGAGGTAGTCAGTCAAAATAAACTTGACATTGCAGGAAACACACAGTGATAGTGTGAATGAGGCAGACTGGGATCTATGGTGGAGGGGGCAGCATGTACTCAGTCATGGCTCCAATCTCAGTCTCTTTCTATCAGAGGTGGCTGCTTGCCCCTCTGTGGTGTTTCTGTCCAGGACCAGCAGGACGTTGAGGAGTTGGATTGTGGGCTGGCTCTGTGTGAGGGGGGGGGGGGGTACAATAGGGGAAGAGTGGAGCATGTGTGGTGGGGCAGTGGAGTTCAGGACACCTTCCTGGTCTTCCTGGGAGCCTTAGCTGGAGAGGATTAAAGGTTTTAGGTCCAGGACAGCAGCCAGACTGGTCGGCTCATCCCCAGACTGGACAGACAGCTACTTTTTAAAGGACTCCCAGTTCGACCTGTGTGGACTAATACCTTTCTACAGGTTGGTAATCGATGCATGGAGGATGCTTACCATCACCCTCCTGACCCCTGAGATGTGGATGTTTGAGGAGCCGATGTTGAATAACAGTTTTCTGGCCGGTGGCGTGCTCTCCTCTCACACTTTGAGGAGTCGTTTCGTTGAGGCGGGCATTGTTAAATCGGGCCAATCTGATCAATATGTCATTGGAAGAGCTGACTTACTAAAATCAGGTCGACCAGGTTGCTACGGAAACTTGTAGATGAGGTGGGGTCGTCCCTGTTTGCTTGACTGAGAGTCTTTGTTCAGGAGCGGGAGCTGAGCAGTGTGTTCCCCTCCCTCGTCACTCCCCCAACCTTCATCACATCTAAGTGGACAGACGAAGGAAGAAAGGACTGTCCCCGTCCAGCTCATGGGACTGTCTGACTTTCTGCCTTCTGGCAAGATAAAACGCTCCATTAAAGCAAAGACAACAGAATGCAACAGTTTCTTCACATTATAAATATAAATATGAATGAATCACTGCTGCTTTTATATCTGTCTTAGTTTAGGATTTAACTTGGGCACAAGGATCCTGAGTAACGCAATCATGTATGTATGTATGTATGTATGGAATGACAATAAACAAACTTGAATTGAACTGAATTGAATCAGTCCTGCTGTGGGAGAGAGATGAGTGACCTGCTTCTCTCACTGAAGACTGCAGCTGTGGGTGAGTTCATCTCCTGTGGGAAGAAGCAGCTGTTGTGTAAAAGTACTGAACCGTGGCTCTTTAACAGGACTCTAAATGAACGTTTAATACAGACTCGTCTCCTAAAGGCTGCAGCTCCTGTAGACACCTAGAAAAACAGATGGCTGACCTCTTCTTCTTTTTATTCTTCTGATTCTTCTTCTTCTTCTTCTTCTTCTTCTACTACTACTACTACTACTACTACTACTACTTATCATTATTATAATTATTATTATTATTATTATTAGGACCCGAGCACTAAACAGTAAAAAGGCTCTATTGAATCTGCAGGAATTATTATTATTGTCACAAAACAAACACATTTTTGACAGCCTGAACGTGCCCCAAAACTCATGAAAATGTGACCCTGCGGAAAAAAATGGATACGTTATGGGTTGTGGAAATGGGGGTTGCAAAATGGCTCTACAGCGCCCCCTAGGGAAAAGAAAAAAAATGGAGCCCCTTACTCCAGATTGACGTAAACAAACCAAATTTGGTACACCAATGTATCATGTAAAGACGCACAGAAAAGTCTCTTGGAGTCCTACCCTAACTCCAACAGGAAGCTGGACACCTCCATTCAAATGTTCAATTGTGGCGCTTTTTTCTTCCCAATTTCCACGCCACAAACTCCTCCAGATTTAATCCTAACAACTTCAAATTCACTCAGTGTCATCTTAGGACCTTGAAGATGTGTTTATCTTTTTCTACTACTACTTTATTATTATTATTATTATTATTATTATTATTATTATTATTATTATTCATCTTTGTTTGACTGTATATTCAGTTTATTCACATTACAGAGAAGCTACAACCAGCAAACTTTTACTTTTTCTTTTTGTTTAAATTGTAAATTAATCATCAAACTTTCTTGTCTACATATCTGTGACCGTGTCGTGTATTTTAATAGGCTGGAAAAATAACCACAAACATGGCCGACCATGAACTATATTTGTATGTTATGATTTCCAGTTTTCCTGCTGCTGCTATCAGCTCGCTCTGCAGTCCCACTGATTGTGAAACTGAACAGACAGTTTGCATGTTTCTCTCTCTCTGATTGGACAACTTAAAAAAACAAAGAAACATCTTAAACACATGCAGCTTCTAACCAAACAGTGGACAGTGAGCCGTCGTCAGGCTGAACTTTTCCTCCAACTTTCAGCTGTTAAAGTTGAATCTGAAGCAGCTCAGTTAGAGCAGGTTGAACATCAGCGTGAGTTTAAATACAGCGAGCGTCTCTCTTCAGTCAGAGGACGTCATGTTGTTGGTAGGACTCCTGATAATGTGGCTGATAATGACTGTACAGAGGAGGAGATAAAAGGAGGAGGAGGGAGCAGAGAGGACAGTATCTTGGTGGAGCTTTCAGAGTCTAGTACAAGAGGAGGAAGAGGAGTACTGTGTCAGCCTTCATCAGCAGACATGACAGCTCCTGGACTGTCACTGAATGTTTCCTCGCTACTGCCCGGCTTCCTGCTGCTGCTGCTTTCAGCTGATTGGCCGGTGAGGGCGAAGAAAACGGAGCCGGAGGACAACGGCAGTCGCCTCCGAGGCCTCTGGAAGCTGCACATGAGAGACGTGATGCTGAAAGGAAAAGGTGAGAAGAGTTCTTTCTGTTTTCTGACATTTACTATTAAAGAATTAATTTAACAAGAAAAATAATAAGAGAACCAAAAGTGTTAATCCTAACCCCTTAACCCTTAACTACATCACTCATAATACTGCTGTACTTTCACTGTAGATGCAGGACTTTTGCATGTAATGGAGTATTTTTACTTTGTTGTATTAGTACTTTTAGTACTTAACCCTAACATATTGTTCAGGGTTAAATTTGACCCATTTTTTACATTTCAAAGCTGTAAAAAGACCATATACACATTTCTTTTAGCTGGACTTTTCCTAACGTGACCCACAGTATACAAACATGGAAATAAACTGGATCATTTTTTTTACATTTTTGTGCAGCTGATTCACATTTTTATATATGCTATGTAAAAATAATCTGCATGTTTTCATCATATTCTATAAAATGTTCTCCTAGCACATATAATAGTGATTGTGAAAGTCTTTTTAAAGGATTAGTCAAACATTTATTAATGACTGAGTTTATGAATGTGAATTGGTGTAGAGACTAATTATGAGTCAGAGTATGATCAGTATGTGAGGGTTAAATAAATTATTTGACTATTTCTTTAACTCACTATTAACAACCAATCATCTCATCTCAGGTTCCAGTCATCCAATCAGAGACGGGGTCAAACAGCAGCTGCTCTACTGTCGTGTCTCGATTGGTTTCCATCTGCAGATTCTGCCCGGCGGCTCCGTCGGCGGCGTCCACAAACCCAACGAGAACTGTGAGTTCAGTCCACACGTACTGTATGACCCCCCCCACTGTGACACCTGTCAATGTTTTCATGTTTTCAAAAACCTTCAATGTTTATGAGTCAGTGATGTTTTTATTGTGTCCATGAGGTTTAATTTAAATTTAAAGGGTTAAAATGTGAAAATAAACGTATGAATAACTTGCACACATTCTTTTTTTGTGGACCCAGCATCAAATTTCTGCTTTTAATCCATTTAGAGAGAATATATTAGAGGATTATGGCAAAAATGTCTAAGTGGTGTAACCATAAAAACTTTGTACCAAATAATTCAACTTGCTTAAAAACAGTAAATTGTCAATAAAACACCATATCAACTAGTTTGGCATGATCTTACATTATAACTTTATATTAAATAAAGGTAATGGAATACAATTGTTCTAAATATTACATTTACTCTGGTTACCATGGAGATCAGGAACATGCTGCTTTCTTTCTCCTCTTCCTCCTTTCTTTCTTTCTTTCTTTCTTTCTTTCTTTCTTTCTTTCTTTCTTTCTTTCTTTCTTTCTTTCTCCTCTTCCTTCTTTCTTTCTTTCTTTCTCCTCTTCCTCTCTTTATATTTATTTCTCATCTTCCTTCTTTCTTTCTTTCTCCTCTTCCTCCTTTCTTTCTTTCTTTCTTTCTCCTCTTCCTCCTCTCTTTCTTTCTCCTCTTCCTCCTTTCTTTCTCCTCTTCCTCTCTTTATCTTTATTTCTCATCTTCCTCCTTTCTTTCTTTCTTTCTTTTTCTTTCTTTCTTTTTCCTCTTCCTCCTTTCTTTCTCCTCCTTTCTTTCTTTCTCCTCTTCCTCTCTTTATCTTACTTTCTCCTTTTCCTCCTGTCTTTCTTTCTCATCTTCCTCCTTTCTTTCTTTTGTTTTCTCCTCCTACTTCTTGTTCTTTCTCTTCTTCGTCCACTTTCTTTCTGGTCTTTCTCTTCCTTCTTTCTTTCTTTCTTTCTAGGTGATAAAATATGTAATATTTATCATTCTTTTGTGGTTACACCATTTGACATTTTCGGGAGCATTAATTCTTACTTTTGGTAAAAAAAATATGTGACTTGTTTTACTGAATCCTGCCTCTCTTCCTCTCTTCCTCTCTTCCTCTCTTGAAGGTTGGCTGAAGGTGTTCGCTATGAAACATGGAGTGGTGGGAATCAGAGGAGTCAAGAGTGGCTTGTACCTCTGTATGGGAGGAGAGGGACTGGCGTATGGAGCGGTGTGTAAACTACTACTAGCGCTGGCTATCGATACCTCTCTAAACAGCACATGTCTGGGTGAATAATGTGATGATAATATTTGATCTCTTTGTGTTTCAGGAGAAGTTTACAGACGACTGCCTGTTTAAGGAGAACCTAGAGGAGAATCATTACACCACCTACTCCTCTCTGTCTCACCCCGGTCTCTATCTGGCTCTGTCTCACAAAGGAGAGCTCAGGAGGGGCAACAGCGTGGGCCGCCACCAGTCCTGCACCCACTTCCTGCCCCGGAGGACTCCCTGATCACGATCTGCAGGTTTGACGGCTTCCTCCGGGACCTGGATCAGAATGAGGATCTGAATAGTTTTCTCCTGTTGGATCTGCAGCTCTGAAACAGGAACAGAGATCAGTGATTGGCCTTGGTTGCTAAGGCGGTTGCTAAGGTGGTTGCTAAGGCGGTTGCTAAGGTATCTCCACTCTCATATCTCAGATGTGATTCAGCTCCAACATGTACGGATGTGATTTGAGAAGTTGAACATTTGGAGTAAAGAAGGAGAAAAAGAAGTGAAATCCTGCTACTATAGTTCGTTTATGTAGAAGCTTCCTGAAGCCGACCAATCAGAGCAGAGTGGGCTCATCGGGGGAGGGGGGGGGGGGGGCTCTTAAAGAGACTAAAACGGCCTGTTAATAGACAGAGGCGGAACTGAGCTGCTGCATAAAGGACCAGTAGAAGATAAATAAGGAGTTTTTAACTGGAAATCATGTAAAGATATTCCAGTAGAGACACAGAATATTAATATAGAGCTGGAGATGTGAAGAATATGTGTTCTTTAAGTGTTGCCAAATTGCACGTCATACTATTTTATATTTATTTATTTATTTATTTATTTATTTATTAGCTTTAGTTATTTATGTTATTAGTTAATTTAATTGGTTGAGTAAAGCGAAGGGTTGTTTGTGGCTCTAAACTGCTGTGTAGACTCTTGTTTATATGATATTTATAAAGTTTTTGTCTGTTTTGATAACATGGGCATGAGTTAAATAGTTTTCAATAGCAACAGTAACAGCAACTATCAGTTATTATCATTAGTGATTAATATGACAGTATGTGGCAATTATTTGTATTGTTTAGTCAATGCAATGTGACTCAGGGGTTGGTAGAGTAAAAACAAAGCTAAAAGAGAGTTCATATTGGACTTAGATTCAGCAGGACAGAAACATGACTCCTAATGAATGATAATCACAGCCGTTGAAAGCTGCAGTACCAGTTTTTCACCAGCTGGGGGCAGCAGAGCAACACTATCAACGGCTCTGATTGTGTTGCTCTGCTGCCCCCAGCTGGTTAAAACTGGTACTGCAGCTCTAAACGTCTGTTCTATGTTTTATAAATATTCATCCAGAATGAGCTCAAAACAAGACAAGAAACAAGAAAAACTATTTTTTTTAAAGTTGTTTTTATGAACTTTATTATTTGTTTTGTTTATGTAGCTTTATTTATTACAGTGTTTTAATAAAATATCTATTTTTTTATTATGCTATTGTGTTGGAAGTTTTTTGTTTGGTTGTTTGAATTAATCTTTATTAAATTATAATAATAATAATAATCTTCAGATCTGAGGGAAACCAACAACCATGTCGACCTGATGATGGCGCTGTGATGTCAGAGGATCAAAATACACCTGGTTCAGATTAAACTCAAACTGGTTGCAAGGTTACATAACAATGAGAACATTTGTAGGATTCAGAACTGCATTTTAATTGTAATACAGTATTTTTTTAATTGATAGAGTTAATATCCCTCCACTGATGTTTCTTATTAGTAAAAATCAATAAATAAAACAACATGACAATGAACCTGAAGTGTGTTTATGTGTCTGTAATGATTCATTAGAAGATCCCTTCATCATGTTTACTGTAATGATTCCTCCTGTTCATACTGACCATTAGAAGATCCCTTCATCATGTTTACTGTAATGATTCCTCCTGTTCATACTGACCATTAGAAGATCCCTTCATCATGTTTACTGTAATGATTCCTCCTGTTCATACTGAGCATTAGAAGATCCCTTCATCATGTTTACAATGGAAGTGATGGAGGACTAAACCCACAGTCCTCCTTCTGTGGAAACATGGATTTAAAAGTTGATCTGAAGCTAATATGAAGCTTCAGTCGTCTGAATGAGTCAAACCTTCATCTTCTATGTTTCAACGTTACAGTGTTTTTAGTACCAAAGTCTTTTTGTTACTATTGAAAGCACATTTGAAGGAAATCTTTTAATAGTCAGTATGAACAGGATGAATGATTACAGAGAGGAAAATCTCTTTAACCCACCTGACTGCTGCTTTAAGACAGAGTTGATAAATTGTGAACTCGTCCTTTAACCCTTTACATACTGTTGATGTTCTACCCTCACAGTTTGTTCTCCTCATAAAAAGCATCTCTACCAAACATTGAAGCACAGATGTGTTTAGAAAGCATCAATAGTGGATCTGACTGATCAATAAATGTGATTTAAACCTTGATTCGTGTTTCAGAGAGCAGAGAGAGTCTGTCCTTCCTAGCACTTTGAGATTACTTTATGAAAAGTGCTTTACAAATAAAATTTATTATTATTATTATTATTATTCCTCCCTCCTTCTCTCTTTCCTCCCTTCCTCCCTCCTTTCCTCCTTCTTTCCTTCCCTCCTTCTCTTTCTTTCCTCCCTCCCTCCCTCCTACCTTCCTTCCTTATTTCCTCTGTCCTCCCTTCTTTCCTCCCTCCTTTCCTTCCTTCCTTCCTTGACTCGAGGACAACAGGAAGGTTAAACCTTGATTCATGTTTCAGAGAGCAGAGAGAGTGTATTTTTTAGCTTTTACACCACTAAACATCTCCTATCACACAATATCATGTCCTATTTTACCTCAGACATGAAAATATAACATAGCAATAATGATGGAAGGAAGGGAGGAAGGAAGGAAGGGTGGAAGGAAGGAAGGAAGGAAGGAAGGAAGGAAGGAAGGAAGGAAGGAAGGAAGGAAGGAAGGAAGGAAGGAAGGAAGGAAAGAAGGAAGGAAGGAAGGAAGGAAGGTAGATAGGTAGGTAGGTAGGTAGGTAGGTAGGAAGGAATGAGGGAGGGAAGGAAGGAAGGAATGAGCCAAGGTAGGTAGGAAAGAAGGAAGGAAGGAATGAAGGAAGGAAGGAATGAGGGAAGGTAGGTAGGTAGGTAGGTAGGTAGGTAGGTAGGAAAGAAGGAATGAGGGAAGGAAGGAAAGAAGGAATGAGGGAAGGAAGGAAAGAAGGAAGGAATGAGGGAAGGAAGGTAGGTAGGAAGGAAGGAAGGTAGGTAGATAGGTAGGTAGGTAGGTAGGAAAGAAGGAATGAGGGAAGGAAGGAAAGGAGGAAGGAATGAGGGAAGGAAGGTAGGTAGGAAGGAAGGAAGGAAGGAAGGAAGGTAGGAAGGAAGGAAGGAAGGAAGGAAGGTAGGAAGGAATGAGGGAGGGAAGGAAGGAAGGAAGGAATGAGGGAAGGTAGGTAGGTAGGTAGGTAGGAAAAGAAGGTAGCTAGGTAGGTAAGTAGGTAAGTAGGTAGCTAGGTAGGTAGGTAGGAAAGAAGGAAGGAAGGAAGGAATGAAGGAATGAGGGAAGGAATGAGGGAAGGAATGAAGGAGCTTTCTGGAGCTGTGGGGTTTATTGTAGAACCATTAGAGCCATCAGTCTTCACTGCTACATCATAAAAAGAAATCCTCATAACTACTATCTTATTAAAACTATTAACTATTCATTTCACTAAAACACATGTCAATAGATACGGAGATAATCTGACCCAGAACAGCCTCAATGGACAAACATTTGTAGCAGCTATACAAAAATATAACATTTAAACATATTTACATTTTTGTGCATTTTGGGCCACTTTAAGAAAAGTCATCACATTTCAAAATAAAAGACATTTGGGGTGTTTTTACAGCTGTTAAATTAAACCTGAACAGGAAGTAAGGGGTTAAAGCCATGTTTGATTTTATCAGTTCAAAGCAGCTGGACAGTGAAGCCCCCCCATCCCCCCCAGCCCCCCCCCGTACCTCCTCGGACACTTTGGGGACACACGAGTATGTAACCTTATCCACAGAGTGGGAGGTGCAGAGTCACCTGATCCCCTCTGCGAGTGGCAGCACTTACCTGCTCAGGTGTCCCTTTGCAGCGCGGCAGGAGGGCAGCAACACAACGGAGAGGGGGAACAAAAAGAAACAAGAAGAGGGGATCAGGGGAGTTAAAGTGGGGATG
This sequence comes from Scomber scombrus, assembly GCF_963691925.1. Taxonomy (NCBI): domain Eukaryota; kingdom Metazoa; phylum Chordata; class Actinopteri; order Scombriformes; family Scombridae; genus Scomber; species Scomber scombrus. Next base: position 29,182,572 of record NC_084982.1, read on the forward strand.
TGGTCTCAGACAATAAACAGCTGATTTTTGGACAATGGCACCATGACGAAGAGCTTTGTGGAGGACAGTAAGTTACAGATTTCTGTTTCTTTCTCTTCCTCTTCATCGTTTCAGGGTTTTCAGTCATCCTGTTTTTATCTTCACAGATTCTGCTGCCGACGCCACTGCTGCTGAAACATCCACCAACCAGACAGTAAGTCACCCAAATATCATCAATTCAACTATTAATGAGAGTTATTCAATAGACTGGAAGTGTTTCATTTATGTTATTGTTCATTAATTGAGTATTTGGGTTTTTTTTTGGACAGTTAAAGCCATTTTAATGCACTTTAACATAATATCACATTTAACATTGACAGAGCCAACATGTTAAACAGTAACAGTGAAAGTAACATCAGTATTTATCACATGAACTGTTAATTGATCTAATAACAAACGTGGCTCTTGGATAGTATGAAAAGTGTCTGATTTGTGCTGCTGATCATTTAAAATGTCAATTAAACAGAATAAATAAAAGGAAAGCAGCTTAAATATATATGTTTTTTTAAAGAAAGCTAAAAACTAACCTTTTAATGCACTCCTCAACTTATTTTATATATTCTATTTTGTAGATAATTAACTATGTACTGTTTTACTATTCTAAACTATTTTATTACATTTTCCATCTTATGCCACATTCATTCCTCTTTATGCTCCTTTTGGTTTATGTCATTTATTTAATGTAAAGCACTATGAGCTGTATTTATTATTACAAATACAGTTATTGTTATTATTATTTAATGCAAAAACATACATGTAGGTATAAGGCTTTACTTATCTTGCCGTATTTTGTATTTCTCTCTATTTGTTTTTTAGGGTTATTTGTGTGTTTCTGTGTTGATGGTTTCCTAGTTTGGCTATTTTTTTTAATTTAAAAAAAAAAGTCTAATTAATCAATAATAATCATTAGTTCCAGCTGTAAATGAAACATTGATAATTATGATGATGGGACTTTTATGGTGAGACACAACACGTCACATAAAGTCATTTTTATTTATAGTCTAATGTCAACATCCTTTATCCTGAAACTCCCCAAAAGCTTCTTTAACTTGGGTCAATTCCCATTTTATCACCTTTAAGTGCAGATTGATGCTAATCTTCAACAGTCTGTGTTTGTCCATTTAGCAGCTGTCCAGCAGCTGTAATCAGCTGGTGATCAAACTTTCTAACTCAGGTTTCACACTAACAGCTGCTCCAAAAGCCTCAACTCAGAGGCGAGTTTAGACCCTTTTTAGGGTTCAACTACCCCTAAATTTGATCTCAGCACCTCTAAAAATAAATAAATGATCATCTTTTAATAGTTTTATTAACAGCTTTAATGTACTTTGGATAGTTCTGTCATTAACATTGTGTTTCCCTCAGGGTTTGTTAACTATCTCAGCCTCCTCTCTGTAGAAATCTGTCATTGTTTATTCTGAACCATTATTATTATTATTATACACTATAGTGGAACACTCTACTATGTATGAATACTTGTTGTTGTAATTTACTTTATGCAGTGAAATGAGTAGTTTAGCAGGGGCCCCTCTAAAGGTCCGATCCTAGAATCTGTCTCAACTTCTCCCTAAAAACACTGATTCAACCTTCTTTTTTTTACCCTGTTGTAGGAACTTCAGACAGAAGCACCAGAGCAGCCGGACCCCTCCAGGATCGAGGTGGTCTCAGTGACGGAGGAAGACCTCCCCACCGTCGAGACCCCCAACACGGTGAACGTCAGCCCCCTGGGAAGCTTTGCCGCCGACCCCCAATCAGAGAACGAGTCCGCCAAACCTGAAGAGCCCCATTGTCCAGCTGCACCCAGCCCGGCCATGCCCATCACCAAGGTGCAGCCCTTTCTGAATGGTGAGACCGCCTCAACTTCAATTTAATTTATCGCACATTAAAGGAAAAATAAAACATCATACATGCAGAATGTATTTGAGATTATGAAAAGAAAACAATAACTAACAAAAGAGAAATGTGCCGGAGGAGCCAATAAAACCCATTAAGAGCCCATTGGCTGGTTCTCCTATGATGAGACATACATTATAAAAACTTAAAGAGTAAAGAAATACAGACAAAAAGTAAACAAAGTTCCCGACCAACAAAGGTTCGGTTGGTTAGGTTTAAGGAAAGGTGATGGACGGGTTGGGGAGCAACGGATTACATGTAACGTCGTTACGTATTTAAAATATAAAATATGAGTAACTGTATTCTGTTATAGTTACAGTTTAAATGAGTGTATTCAGAATACAGATGACTGATTACTTTACTGCACCACGCAGGTTGCACTGCACAAATATGCTGCAAATCAATGTGCGAGAGCACTTTCCCAGTGTTACCAACTTGGCGACTTTCCAAACCCTCTTAGCGACCTTTTTTTCCTCAAAAGCGACTAGCGGCAAAACTAGCGACTTTTGGTGGTGTTATTGGAGACTTTTCTGGTGTTTTGGAGACTCTGAAGTGAAAGCACGTATCGCTCTGCAGTTACTGTCCTCAACAAGTAGCTGGTGCTGCCGTGAGCCCCTCCCCCGTCCTGACTGCAAATTAATTGTGCAATTCCACCCCGCATAACAGTCTTTTGATTAAATTTGATATTTTAACATTTAACAATACAGAACAAAATTGATTCAAATTTTTTTTTAAAAACCCCAATAATCAACATAAGAAAGTTAATTTGTAGTTCTAAACATATTTAGGTTTTTTTACTCACTTTTTGTCTCTCCCAAGACGTTATTCGTCTCTCCTACAACGTCCATTACAATTACATGCATATCAAAAAATATGCAAATTAGGTGATGACGTCATTTAGCGACTTCTAGCGACTTTTAGGACAGCCAATAGCTACTTTTCTTACTGAGGAGTTGGCAACACTGCACTTTCCACACAACACCAAATGACAATTGCGGAGAACGACATGAACAACCAAGAGGAGGAGGACAAAAATACCTACACACCTGGTAAAGAAGGTCGCAACATCAAAGTGCAGTGCAAGCTTTTCTTACCATCAACAAAGCTGCTTTCAGCATCGAGAGACTCCACGTCTAAGTTGAAGAAGCATCTTGAGTTAAGTTGGCTAATTAGAGTTAGCTAGCCGATCGGGTGATGTAAGTTATAACCATTGGGTTGGGAGTGGGGACTGACAAAACAACGGAGACATTAACCCAGCAACTATTAACCTCTTAAACCCGAGAGCCCCCGCCGGCGGGGGCAACAGCGCCCCCCATACATTAAGACACATTGACTCGCGGAATAATCCGTCAAAGAAAAATCCAAACAAACTTCCCATTGTAAATGTACAACTACAAATTATGTCATGCCTTCGCTGTTTTGATGGTTAAAAGTTGTGTCTGGTGGGCGCGCAGGTGGTTGAGTGGTTAGAGCCACATACGCCACACAAGAATGAAACCCGGCATTTTAAAATACCAACAACAGCGTTACAGAGATTCGTTTCTCTTCTCTTCCTTTGTGTGAGACAGAAAGCCTCATACAGCAGCAAGTACACCATCGCCTCCATGTCCTCCATTGTTTATGTGTTTTGTGTCGCGTAGAAAACAGAGTCACTGCAGTTTCGCGGAGCCGTGCTATGACGACCCCGCCCAGGTTGAGTAGGTACTTTTTTGTAATGGAAAAGGTCTGTTCTGGAACCGAGTCGAGCCGGGTAGTGTTAGAACTGTATAGTGGAAAAGCACAATAAGTCAATCCAACCCACTGCCTCCAAATGTGGAAATGTGTCACCTTCTATAGATGTCACCTGACCTATACCATCTCATGCGCTCTTTAAAAGTCGTATGTATTTTTTACGGATGGATAATAGTCCTTCATCTGCACCAGATTAACTCAATTAATCAATCTTTATTTATATAGCGCCAAATCACAACAAAGTTATCTCAAGACACTTTACACATAGAGCAGGTCTAAACCGAACTCTTCAGGTTTTAATTTTAAAGAGACCCAACATTCACACATGAGCAGCACTTGGTGACAGTGGAGAGAAAAAAAAGGAGAGAGAGAGAGAGGAGAGAGAGAGGAGAGAGAGGAAGGATAGGAGAGAGAGGAAGGAGAGGAGAGAGAGGAAGGAGAGGAGAGAGAGAGAGGAGAGGAGAGAGAGGAAGGAGAGGAGAGAGAGAGAGAGGAGAGAGAGAGGAGAGAGAGGAAGGATAGGAGAGAGAGGAAGGAGAGGAGAGAGAGGAAGGAGAGGAGAGAGAGGAAGGAGAGGAGAGAGAGAGAGAGGAGAGAGAGAGGAGAGAGAGAGGAGAGAGAGGAAGGATAGGAGAGAGAGGAAGGAGAGGAGAGAGAGAGGAGAGAGAGGAAGGAGAGGAGAGAGAGAGGAGAGAGAGGAGAGGAGAGGAGAGAGAGGAAGGAGAGGAGAGAGAGGAAGGATAGGAGAGGAGAGAGAGGAAAGAGAGGAGAGAGAGGAAGGAGAGGAGAGAGAGGAAGGAGAGGAGAGGGAGAGGAGAGAGAGGAGAGGAGAGGAGAGAGAGGAAGGAGAGAGAGGAAGGAGAGGAGAGAGAGGAAGGATAGGAGAGGAGAGAGAGGAAAGAGAGGAGAGAGAGGAAGGTGAGGAGAGAGAGGAAGGAGAGGAGAGAGAGAGGAGAGAGAGGAGAGGAGAGAGAGGAAGGAGAGGAGAGAGAGGAAGTAGAGGAGAGAGAGAGGAAGGAGAGGAGAGAGAGAGGAGAGAGATGAAGGAGAGGAGAGAGAGGAAGGAGAGGAGAGAGAGAGGAAGGAGAGGAGAGAGAGAGGAGAGAGAGGAAGGAGAGGAGAGAGAGGAAGGAGAGGAAGGAGAGGAGAGGAGAGAGAGGAAGGAGAGGAGAGAGAGGAGAGAGAGGAAGGAGAGGAGAGAGAGGAAGTAGAGGAGAGAGAGAGGAAGGAGAGGAGAGAGAGAGGAGAGAGAGGAAGGAGAGGAGAGAGAGGAAGGAGAGGAAGGAGAGGAGAGGAGAGAGAGGAAGGAGAGGAGAGAGAGGAAGGAGAGGAAGGAGAGGAGAGGAGAGAGAGGAAGGAGAGGAGAGAATGGAGAGAGAAGCACATTGAAGGTCCGGGACTGGAATCTGTCATCCGGACGTCTACAGGTCCAGATTACCTGTGAGACCAGAGTCCATAGTACATGAATGTTAATGGATATAGATAGATGGATAGAGAGAGAGAGATGAGGAGAGAGGAGCTCAGTGCATCATGGGAGTCCCCCGGCAGTCTAAGCCTATAGCAGCATAAACTAGGAGCTGGTCCAGGACAAGCCTGTCACAAACTCAGGTGTTCCCGTCTTTGTTCCTTCACTTTCCCAGCAGAGAAATAATGTTTCTGACTCTCCAGTTTTCTTCTGCTCTATAAGCTGCTTTTATTAGAGGTGATGGATCACTGTTTGATCAATAATAAAGAGGTTTAAAACTGGAAAAGGGAGAAAAGGACCAACAGAAAAAATACAGAAAGTTATCAGAGTAAAATATCAGAATCATTTATTCTGGTAGCAGATTTCAACAGGAAAAAGCAACGAGCATGAGAGAAAGAAAGAGAGGGATTCAGTCTGTGTGCCTCCATATTAACATGATAAAAACTGTGTGTGCATTAAAGAAGAATCTAAATAGAATTATTAATACAAATGTAGATGTAAATATACATTTGAGTGTATTAGGAGCACAATATGAACATTTTGTTTTTCATTTCATCTCAACGTTAATTTTAAAGATTATATAAAATGTAATATAATTGATTTGTTTCAATTTCTCAAGCATCAAACATAAAGTATTTTAAAGGCAACGTTTACAGTAAATCTATAGAAAAGTGCTCTTATTACAACATTCTCCACTTTCACTCATCAGGAATTCTCTTTTTTTTTGTTTTTTTTATATTTATATTTTTCAATTCTGACAAAAAGCTTTCATATGGGCAAGTGTCACAGAGCTGCGTCCTGATTGGCTGATTACTTTTGGAGGGACAGGTCGGCGTCTCAAAGTGCGAGAAGTGAAAACTGAAATATGATGACAGGAAAAGAGAAATCCTGATCCCTTAAAGATATATTTCTATGACACCTTCTTGCAGGTTAACCCCAGGCGGGGAGCTCCGGTCCTCTGATATGATGCGAACGCGGAAGTAACTTAAAACTGCATTCTATCAAAAGGCCACCAGGGGGCGACCGTTTTGGTGTCAAAAGGACTTCCGTCTCTATACAAGTCAATGGAGAATTCACCAACTTCTCACTTGATTTCTAACCTCAGTAAACGTTTTCAAAATGTGTTTATGGTCTCAATCGCTAGTTTAAAGCCTTCTTCAATGCAGTATGATGTTCATTTGGGACATTTTGGCCTCCCTGATTTTATATGTGACGATAAAGCAGGGTATGCATTAGGGCGTGGCTACGTGGTGATTGACAGGTTGATTGGTTCGCAGGTTCAGGAGGACGCCTCATGCTCCTCCTGATGCCCATATAAGTAGAATCCCTGTTTTTTTTTTACCCAGCATGCACCTGAAATATTCAAGATGGCGCTGCCCAGATCCGAAACTATTGGCTTCCAAGCAGCAGTCCACAAACCAATGGGCGACGTCACTGATGTTACGTCCATTTTATATACAGTGTATGGTTAACCCTTACATACTGTTTTCATCCATAAATATCTCATCAGTCGTTAATATAATGGTGATTAACTCTTAATGAAGCTTTCAGAGAGCAGACGTCATTCTTCAGGCTTGTTTGTGTAGAAAACAATAAATATAAATAAGTAATATATTTTTATAAAACATGATTTCAGGTTATTTTATTGAGTTTGATGAGTTTTGTAATAGTGTTTGTTTTTGATTTGACCTGAAACAGCCCACTATGTACACAAATATGTATCAGCTGTATATTCTGGATCACTTTTAGGGAAAAGTCATAAAATATTCAGGCTAAAAGATTGCATAACTGTGGTCAGGGTGTTTTTACTGTAACAGTAAGTAGAGTTGATGAACTCATTTTGTGTCTACAGACGACGACTTGGATAAAAGCTGGAAGAGCCGGGTGCTCGCCCATCGACTGGAGCTGCTCATCGCTTCCGGCGTCATCGTGGTCGTCGCTCTCGTTCTCGGCATCGGCCTCGGAGGTGAGGAGCTCGATAATGGAGCCGCTGTAGCATGGACGGCCTTCACTCCTTTAATATTTAATGCAGCCTTCACCTGTTATACAATTTAGATCCTGCAGTCAGTATGAACTCACTGACACATTTTCAGAGTTCAGCTTAGATGTAAAGGTTTTTATACAAAACAAAAACTTCATACAGAACTGTCTTTTAATCAGAGGGTTTTTATTACTATAGAAAAAGATTACATACGGGAAACAATGGATTTAATTTCCAATGTCTTAAAATGACACTGAGTGAATTTGAAGTCGGTCGGATTAAATCTCTAGATTGCAGCGAATGGCGGCAAAAAAACAAATTCGAATCAAAATTGCCGACTTCCTGTTGGAGTTAGGGTATGGGTCCAAGAGACTTTTTTGTGCGTCTTTACATGATACATATGTGTACTAAATTTTGTTAGTCCACATCAATCTGGAGCGAGGGGTTCCATTTTCTTCATGTTATAAAGGGTTCAGTGGCGCCACTTAGCCATCACTTCCTGTTTTATGGCGAAAAACCAAAATTTGCCGCAACACCAGGCCCATCAGGTTTAACGTAAGTAAAATATTTTGATAACTTTTCATCTCCAATGTCTTAAGATGCCACAGAGCCAATTTGAAGTTGGTCGGATGAAATTTGTAGGAGGAGTTTGTTAAAGTACGATGCGTGGAAAATCGCGCAAAAAAAATGGTTCCAAAAATTCTAATCAAAATGGCAGTCTTCCTGTTGCAGTTAGGGTATTGGTCCAAGAGACTTTTTTGTGCGTCTTTACATGATACATATGTGTACCGAATTTCGTTTGTCTACGTCACTCTGGAGTGAGGGGCTCAATTTTTAATTTTGCCTTTGTGAGACACTCATTTTCGCACACCATAAAATATCACATTCTATGCAAGGTCTGATGCATGTGCCAATTTTCATGAGTTTTGGGGCATGTTCAGACTGTCAAAAATGCAAATTCCTGCAGATTAAATAGGCCCTTCACACTGTTAGTAGCCTTTAACCAGCTGACTGTGTTCCAGTATCAGAGGCAGCTCAGCCAATCAGCTGCTGGGAAGTAACTGGTGTCAGATGGTGCAGCGTCAGTGTGGATGGCAGATCAGGGTTTACACGGCTGGAGGATCAGATGATTACCTGAGCTGCTTTCTGTCGCTGATAAAGACAGAAAGTGTGAAAGAGACGCTGGAAGACTTCATCTGATGGAGTACAATAAATTATAATAATCATACTACAACAGATTTGAATTAAAATAGACTTGAAGGCAGGTTTAGTCAAATTAAAGCTCCTAAAGAAGTCAGTGAAACAGTGTCTGAGTTTATCCAGCATAACCGAAGAGCCACAGAAGATTATTTATTCTTTTAAATTTAAAAATATACAGTACCAGTCAAAAGTTTGGACACACTTTCTCATTGATGTGAATGAGAAAGTGTGTCCAAACTTTTGACTGGTACTGTACATATAAATATTATATATATAATAACATGAGGAGCTACTGTTAGAAAAAATGTGACATTTCGAGAATGAAGTTGTAGACAAAAAGTTGTAATATTAACAAAAAATATGTGTGTGTGTGTGTGTGTCTCTCTCTCTGTTGGTGTGTGTATATCTGTGTGTGTGTGTGTGTGCGTGTGTGTAGTCGGTCTGAGCTGTGTGGGGAAGTTTCGTTGTGGTTCGACGTCTCGATGCATCAGCAGCTCGTCTCGGTGTGACGGAGAAATTCACTGTGAGAACGGAGAGGACGAGCTCGGCTGTGGTGAGACACACACGCACACGCACACACACACACACACACACACACAAACACACACCTTACTCTCACCTCAGCCATCAGTCTATAACCTGTTTATAACCTCAGCTTAAAACAAGCACACAGAGATGAAGGTGTGTAGGAGTGTGTGTGTGTGTGTGTGTGTGTGTGTGTGTGTGTGTGTGTGTGGATGTAAAGGTGATGAAGGTGTGTAGCAGTGTGTGTGTGTGTGTGTGTGTGTGTGTGTGTGTGTGTGTGTGTGTGTAAAGGTGATGAAGGTGTGTAGCAGTGTGTGTGTGTGTGCGCATCACAGTAAAGGTGAAGCTGGTTGACTATAAATGATTGGTTGGGTTGAGGAATTGGAAGTAGAATAAATCTAAACAAATTAAAATATTTTGATATAAATTAATTCCAGTATATATACAATTCATCCTATGCATGTATTTGTATCTCTCTCCATCAGTGCGTCTCAGTGGGAGGAGCTCGGTCCTGCAGGTCCAGATGGGAGGCGTGTGGAGGACAGTCTGCTCGGAGGACTGGAACAACTGGCTGGGTGTCTCAGCCTGCAAACAGCTGGGATACTCCAGGTCTGTGATTCAGCTGTCTGTGACCCATCCAGGTCCTGGTTTTAGATCCTATCCTATCCTATCCCATCCCATCCTATCCTATCCTATCCTATCCTATTCCATCCTATCCTATCCTATTCCATCCCATTCCATCCTATCCTATCCTATCCTATCCTATCCTATGCCATCCCATCCTATCCTATGCCATCCTATCCTATGCCATCCTATCCTATCCTATCCCATCCAGGCGGGGAGTTCCGGTCCTCTGTAATGAGGCCAACGAGGAAGTAACTTAATACTGCATTCTATCAAAAGGCCACCAGGGGGCGACCGTTTTGGTGTCAAAAGGACTTCCGTCTCTATACAAGTCAATGGAGAATTCACCAACTTCTCACTTGATTTTCTAACCTCAGTAAACGTTTTCAAAATGTGTTTATGGTCTCAATCGCTAGTTTAAAGCCTTCTTCAATGCAGTATGATGTTCATTTGGGACATTTTGGCCTCCCTGATTTTATATGTGACGATAAAGCAGGGTATGCATTAGGGCGTGGCTACGTGGTGATTGACAGGTTGATTGGTTCACAGGTTCAGGAGGGCGCCTCATGCTCCTCCTGATGCCCATATAAGTAGAATCCATGTTTTTATTTTTCCCAGCATGCACCTGAAATTTTCAAGATGGCGCTGCTCAGATCCGATACTATTGGCTTCCAAGCAGCAGTCCACAAACCAATGGGCGACGTCACGGATGTTACGTCCGTTTTATATACAGTCTATGATTCTATACAGGAGCTAAAACGGCCTGTTTCAGACAGAGGCTGAACTGAGCGGCTTCTTAAAGGACCAGTAGAAGATAAATAAGGAGTTTTTAACTGGAAATCATGCAAAAATATTCCAGTAGACACAGAGAATATAAAATATGTCTCCTTTAAATCTCTCATTAGTGCTTCTTTATTGAGGCTCAGTATTATCAGGTTAAAATTTGATACGCTGTACGTTATATTTGTGTGTCTGTGTGTCCGTCAGGTACGTGGAGTCGTTCTTCGTGTCTCTGACCGCCGTTGAACCCGAGCTGCAGTACAACCTGGTGTCCATCAACCTGAGCCAGCCGCAGATCATCAAACTCCAGAACGCCACGACCTTCAGGTACCAAACACGTCGCCGTTAAAATGAATTAAATAGTATGAAACACTTACAATGGAAGTGATGGAGGACTAAACCCACAGTCCTGCTTCTGTGGAAACATGGATTTAAAAGTTGATCTGAAGCTAATATGAAGCTTCAGCGTTTATGAATGAGAGACGAAAGAAAGAAAGAAAGAAAGAAAGAAAGAAAGAAAGAAAGAAAGAAAGAAAGAAAGAAAGAAAGAAAGAAAGAAAGGCAGGCAGGAAGGAAGAACGAAATTCAAATGAAAAGAAAGAGAACAAGAAGTAGGAGAGAAAGAAAGAAAGAAAAAAGGAAGAAGGGAAAGAAAGAAAAATATGAGAAAAGAAGACAAGAAGTAGGAGGAGGAAGATGAGGAAAGAAAGAAAGAAAGGAAGGAAGGAAGGAAGGCAGGAAGAAAAAGAGAAAGAAACAACAAGTAGGAGAGAAAGAAAGAAATAAAAATAAAAATGGAGGAAGAAGAAAAAGAAACAACAAGAAGTAGGAGAGAAAGAAAGAAAGAAAGAAAGAAAGAAAGAAAGAAAGAAAGAAAAAAGGAAGAAGGGAAAGAAAAATATGAGAAAAGTGAGGAAAAGAGAAAGAATGGACAAGAAGTAGGAGGAGGAAGATGAGGAAAGAAAGAAAGAAAGAAAGAAAGAAATGAAGAAAAAGAGAAAGAAAAAAGAAGTAGGAGAGAAAGAAAGAAAAAGAAAAAAAGAAGTGAAAGAAAGAAAGAAAGAAAGAAAGAAAGAAAGAAAGAAAGAAAGAAAGGAGAAAAAAGAGAAAGAAATGACAAGAAGTAGGAGGAGGAAGGTGAGGAAAGAAAGAAAGAAACACTGAGAGGGAATCTGATGCTAAAAACACTGTAAATACTACTTCTACATAAAGTACTACTTCTACATAAAGTACTACTACTACATAAAGTACTACTTCTACATAAAGTACTACTACTACATAAAGTACTACTACTACTACATGTACTTTCCCACTCAGTAAATGACTGTGTGGAGCAACTGTGATACAGTCCTCCATCACTGAACACTGACAGCACATTAGAAGGAGATCTGTTAATAGTTATTATATAATAACATAAATATCTTAGTAGACTTTTCTTCAGTAAAGTTTGTTTTCTGGGTTTTTTCACAGTAAGAGTCAGTGCAGCTCGGGGAAGGTGACGACTCTCAAATGTTTGGGTGAGAAAACAAACTGCTGACAGAAATATGATCTAAATGTCAATAAATGAACGTACTTGATAAATAACTGTAGACTTATTATCTGTAATGCATTAACTGGTAAATGTGTTAAACTGCATCCTGTGTGGTATTAAAATATTCTTTAAAACTTTTATATTTAATGTGGTGAACATTTCCTCCAGACGCTCTGCAGAAGATTTAAAACCATCATGAGACTTTATTTTACAGACAGCAGCTGAGTGATATTAACTTAAAGCTTTGACCTCTGACCCCTCCCCAGCGTGCGGCTCCAGGCCTCAGTACAGCACTCGTATCGTCGGAGGAAACGTCTCCAAGCCGGGTCAGTTCCCCTGGCAGGTCAGCCTCCACTTCAGCAGCGAGCATCTGTGTGGAGGCTCCATCATCACGTCCCGCTGGGTCCTCACCGCAGCGCACTGCGTGTACGGGTGAGTCACAACTCTCAGTCTTACATAGAAGATGATTTACTATGAAAACATCTGGACAGAGGTGTGAAAAAGCAGCCAGAGCTGATGGTGTGCTGTTGAATCTCTCATTTCTATCTCTTTGCTCTTATTTGAAATTTAGAAATTCTTGGCTCAAGAGCGAGAAGTGTTGAGTCTGAACTCGTTACTGTCTCAACACCAGAAAGTCAAATAGCTTTAAATATTCAATAGTCAGTTTTCTTTAACAATGTGTTGTATTTATAAAGCTTGTTATATTATCCATTGTGTCAAATCTGCATCTGAAAAGTAACTAAAGCTGTTAAATAAATGTAGTGGAGTAGAAAGTACAATATTTCCCTCTGAGATGTAGAAAGTAGCATCACATGGAAATACTACAGTAAAGTACAAGTACCTCAAACTGTACTACAGTAAAGTACAAGTACCTCAAACTGTACTGCAGTAAAGTACAAGTACCTCTAACTGTACTACAGTAAAGTACAAGTACCTCAAACTGTACTGTAGTAAAGTACAAGTACCTCAAACTGTACTGCAGTAAAGTACAAGTACCTCAAACTGTACTACAGTAAAGTACAAGTACCTCAAACTGTACTGCAGTAAAGTACAAGTACCTCTAACTGTACTACAGTAAAGTACAAGTACCTCAAACTGTACTGTAGTAAAGTACAAGTACCTCAAACTGTACTGCAGTAAAGTACAAGTACCTCAAACTGTACTGCAGTAAAGTACAAGTACCTCTAACTATACTACAGTAAAGTACAAGTACCTCAAACTGTACTGCAGTAAAGTACAAGTACCTCAAACTTTACGGGGCGGCTGTGGCTCAGGAGGTAGAGCGGTCGTCCTCCAATTGGAAGATTGGCGGTTCGATTCCCGGCTCCTCCAGTCCACATGTCGATGTGTCCTTGGGCAAGAAACTTAACCCCTAGTTGCTCCCGTTGCTGTGCCAACGGTGTATGAATGCGAGTGAATGGTTAGCTTCCTCCTGATGTGCAGGTTGGCACCCTGCGTGGTAGCTGCCTGCCATCAGTGTATGAATGTGTGTGAATGGGGTGAATGAAATGTAGTGTAAAGCGCTTTGAGTGGTCGAAAAGACTAGAAAGGCGCTATATAAGCCATTTACCATTTACTACAGTAAAGTACAAGTACCTCTAACTATACTACAGTAAAGTACAAGTACCTCAAACTGTACTATAGTAAAGTACAAGTACCTCAAACTGTACTGCAGTAAAGTACAAGTACCTCAAACTGTACTACAGTAAAGTACAAGTACCTCAAACTGTACTTGACTAAATACTAAGTACTTTTACTGTACTTTGTAGTATTTAGCTTCGTGTACTAATATAAATCCTTGCCTCCTCTCCAGGTTTGCAGAGTCGTCCATGTGGACGGTCCACGCCGGTCAGACGGAGCAGCCGGTGCACGGAGCTCAGTCTCTGTCTGTGGAGCAGATCATTTATCACGCTCGCTACCGACCCAAAGGTCTGGACTACGACATCGCTCTGATGAAGCTCACCAAGCCGCTCCTTTTTAACGGTACTCCTGTCCTGCTTTCATTACTCTGGTAGCAAGGCACATAACCTCATCCTGCTTTTCATGTTTTAAATGTTCATGTATTTATTTTTTGTCTACTTCATTTTACACTATCTTATTATTATCATCATTCTATAGTTTTATCTTACAGTAAAGCAAACTGTACTGCAGTAAAGTACAAGTACCTCAAACTGTACTACAGTAAAGTACAAGTATCTCAAACTGTACTTAAGTAAAGTACAAGTACCTCAAATTGTACTACAGTAAAGTACAAGTACCTAAAACTGTCTTTAAGTAAAGTACAAGTACCTCAAACTGTACTGCAGTAAAGTACAAGTACCTCAAACTGTCTTTAAGTAAAGTACAAGTACCTCAAACTGTACTACAGTATTTTACTTATTTAATTATTTTTATGTATTTATTTCCATTTATTTCTTTTTTTCTCTCTCTTCGGTGCATTGGTCTCCAGTGGTCTTTAAATTGTTCTGTTTTATTCCTTTTTTAAATCATTATTATTAATATTTTTCTCTTTTATGTTGTCATTTGTTTTGTCTTATTAACAGCTTGTCAATCAACTAACTATAAAACTCTTTGAGCTACACTAGTCTGTATGAAAGGTGCTTTATAAATAAACTTTGATTGATTGATGGATCCTGCTCCATTAGGGCGAGGAGCTTCTGTTTTTTAATTCTTCACACGTTTATTTCTGCCACTTTTCACGCTGATCTTCCTCTGCAGGCTTCGTGGAGCCCATCTGTCTGCCCAACCACGGCGAGGAGTTCGAAGAGGGCACCATGTGCTGGATCTCTGGGTGGGGGGCGACCGAGGACGAAGGTGAGTCTGAGAGCAGCTGATCATCATCATCATCACTCGCTCAATATCATGATTATAGAACTGCAACGATTAGTCGGAATTTATTGTTTTAAGTCATTTTTTAATCCTCTTATCGTCTTAAATTCGATCAAAACTGACCCGGGTTTGACTGTTTATAAAACATAAAATATAAATTATAACCCAATTCTATTTCAGACCATTTTTAGCTAACGTCATTCCAACTTATCACAACTTTTATACATGTTTTTAGAAATGATGATTTTTGAGTTAACGTCTGTCAGGTTAATTTTGACCCGAGGAAAACAGAAAAAGTACTAAAATTCTCAGTTTTTTAGCTTTTTAAAATAGGAATATCTCCTGGTTAACGTGAATATCATTTTGGGTTGTGGACTGTTAGCTGGGACAAGATGTAGACGTTATAGATTGAATCTCTGGCTTTGGGATCCCGAACGAGCCCCCAAAGAATATGTGAATGGACCATAGACTGTATATAAAATGGACGTAACATCCGTGACGTCACCCATTGGTTTGTGGACTGCTGCTCGGAGGCCAGTAGTATCGGATATGAGCAGCGCCATCTTGAAAATTTCAGGTGCATGCAGGGTAAAAAAAAACACGGATTCTACTTATATGGGCATCAGGAGGAGCATGAGGCGCCCTCCTGAACCTGTGAACCAATCAACCTGTCAATCACCACGTAGCCACGCCCTAATGCATACCCTGCTTTATCGTCACATATAAAATCAGGGAGGCCAAAATGTCCCAAATGAACATCATACTGCATTGAAGAAGGCTTTAAACTAGCGATTGAGACCATAAACACATTTTGAAAACGTTTACTGAGGTTAGAAATCAAGTGAGAAGTTGGTGAATTATCCATTGACTTGTATAGATACGGAAGTCCTTTTGACACCAAAACGGTCGCCCCCTGGTGGCCTTTTGATAGAATGCAGTTTTAAGTTACTTCCGCATTGGCCTCATTTCAGAGGACCGGAACTCCCCGCCTGGACTGGACACAAAAATATATAGCAATAAATTGAAATATAAACTTGACGGAAGGTATCAACTAAAATAAATTGATACCAAGTAGTATGGAAACGTCTCCCGTCAAACGATACCTGCAATGGATCCTTTTTGCACCCAGAGCTAGAAAATATGACTATTTGTATGAACTTGCTCACAGCCAATCAACACAAACTTTCTTCTATTTAATGCATCATGTGATTGGTCCACTGCCACAGCAGCTACGACCCGTCTGTGGTGGTGAAGTCGTGGTGAATTTGAGTTAGAGCGCTTAGCAGTTCAGCAGCCAAGATGCCACCTAAACGCTCTAAAGTGTGTCTACACTACACGCCTGTTACACCGGATACAAGACAGAGACCTACATGTGTTAATGGGAATCTAATGAAGTACTCAGCTGGTATCAGTATCACTTCATTGGATTAGTACTGGTATCATCATCTTTTAAGGCCCAGGTAAACCCCAACTCTACCGGACACCTTAATAAACACAAAACACACCAGCGTCAGCACATTTAAAGCAGTGATTAATCGATACTGACGATAATCTTTATTCCCAGCCTGAATGATTATTACACATTTTCCTCTCTGACACCTTTTTTAAACATTTCTTTGGTTCAATCAGGAGAGACCAGCGTGGTCCTGCGCTCCGCCATGGTGCCGCTCCTCTCCACAAAGACCTGCAACCAGCCGGAGGTTTATCAGGGCTTCATCTCCTCCTGGATGATCTGTGCCGGTTTCCTGGAAGGAGGAACCGACTCCTGCCAGGTACAGACGCTCTGCTCAGTGTGTTTTAAAGCAGAAACACTATTTATCCTGCTGATTACTTTAAAATACTTCCACATTGTTTGAGCACTGTGTGTTAAAAGGACTTTAAAGGGGGAAGAACACGTCTGCAGTAGTAATGGTTCTGACTAATAGAGTGGAGGGCCTAGTTAAGGGGAGAGGTGTAGGTTTACAGGGACTCGGAGGAAGGAAGGAAGGAAGGAAGGAAGAATGAAAGAAAGACAGGTGGAAGGAAAGAAGGAAGGAAGGAACGGAGGAAGGAAGGAGTGAAAGACAGGTGGAAGGAAGGAAGGAAGGGAGGAAGGAAGGAAGGAAGGAGTGAAAGAAAGAAAGAAAGAAAGAAAGAAAGAAAGAAAGAAAGAAAGAAAGAAAGAAAGAAAGAAAGACAGATGTGGTGGAAAATCGCCACTAAACTACATCACAGTTCAGTTTACAGTTTATGGTCAGTCAGATAACCCCCCCCCCCCCCCCCTCCCCTCCCTCTGCATCTCCCCAGGGTGACAGCGGCGGCCCTCTGGCCTGTGAGGATTCGTCTGTGTGGAAGCTGGTTGGAGCGACCAGCTGGGGGATCGGCTGCGCCATCAGGAACAAGCCGGGCGTCTACACCCGGATCACACGCTCGCTCAGCTGGATCCGACAGCAGATGGAGGTCAGTGTGTGTGTGTGTGGGGGGGGGGGGGTTCTGAACTGATCAGCAGTCCTGAGAGGATCCACCAGATGGTCAGCATGTTTCAGTCTGGAGATGAAGACATGTGACTGATAGATTCAATTTGACTTATCCAGGTTTTTTAATCTTTAGTTATTCTGTATAAAAAGTTGCTCTGGTTCCTACATAGACTGTATATAAAATGGACGTAACATCTGTGACGTCACCCATTGGTTTGTGGACTGCTGCTCGGAGGCCAATAGTATCGGATCTGAGCAGCGCCATCTTGAACATTTCCTGTGCATGCTGGGTAAAATAAAATCATGGATTCTACTTATATGGGCATCAGGAGGAGCATGAGGCGCCCTCCTGAACCTGTGAACCAATCAACCTGTCAATCACCACGTAGCCACGCCCTAATGCATACCCTGCTTTATCGTCACATATAAAATCAGGGAGGCCAAAATGTCCCAAATGAACATCATACTGCATTGAAGAAGGCTTTAAACTAGCGATTGAGACCATAAACACATTTTGAAAACGTTTACTGAGGTTAGAAATCAAGTGAGAAGTTGGTGAATTCTCCATTGACTTGTATAGAGACGGAAGTCCTTTTGACACCAAAACGGTCGCCCCCTGGTGGCCTTTTGATAGAATGCAGTTTTAAGTTACTTCCACGTTGGCCTCCCCGCCTGGGTTCTTACCAGGATTATTATAGTTTTGAAATTTTCACTAGTTTTTATTTTTATTTTAGTTTTAGTTTAGTTTTAGTGAGTTTAACAAGTGATGAAGTAGTTTTTAGTTTTTAGTGATTCAGGTATCAGGAGGAAAAAGCCTTGATTAGTAGATTAGTACCTACTGGTACTAGCCCTACTGGTACTAGCCCTACTGGTACTGGCCCTACTGGTACTAGCCCTACTGGTACTAGCCCTACTGGTACTAGCCCTGCTGGTACTAGCCCTGCTGGTATTAGCCCTACTGGTACTAGCCCTACTGGTACTAGCCCTACTGGTACTAGCCCTACTGGTACTAGCCCTACTGGTATTAGCCCTACTGGTATTAGCCCTACTGGTACTAGCCCTACTGGTACTGGCCCTACTGGTACTAGCCCTACTGGTACTAGCCCTACTGGTACTAGCCCTGCTGGTACTAGCCCTGCTGGTATTAGCCCTACTGGTACTAGCCCTACTGGTACTAGCCCTACTGGTACTAGCCCTACTGGTACTAGCCCTACTGGTATTAGCCCTACTGGTATTAGCCCTACTGGTACTAGCCCTGCTGGTATTAGCCCTACTGGTATTAGCCCTACTGGTACTGGTATTAGCCCTACTGGTACTAGCCCTGCTGGTATTAGCCCTACTGGTAATAGCCCTGCTGGTACTAGCCCTGCTGGTATTAGCCCTACTGGTACTAGCCCTACTGGTACTAGCCCTGCTGGTATTAGCCCTACTGGTACTAGCCCTACTGGTATAGCCCTACTGGTATTAGCCCTACTGTTATTAGCCCTGCTGGTACTAACCCTACTGGTACTAGCCCTACTGGTACTAGCCCTACTGGTATTAGCCCTACTGGTATTAGCCCTACTGGTATTAGCCCTGCTGGTATTAGCCCTACTGGTATTAGCCCTACTGGTATTATCCCTACTGGTACTAGCCCTGCTGGTATTAGCCCTGCTGGTACTAGCCCTACTGGTATTAGCCCTACTGGTATTAGCCCTACTGGTACTAGCCCTACTGGTACTAACCCTACTGGTACTGGCCCTACTGGTATTAGCCCTACTGGTACTAGCTCTACTGGTATTAGCCCTACTGGTATTAGCCCTACTGGTACTAGCCCTACTGGTATTAGCCCTACTGGTACTAGCTCTACTGGTACTAGCCCTACTGGTACTACCCCTACTGGTACTAGCCCTACTGGTACTAGCCCTACTGGTATTAGCCCTACTGGTACTAGCCCTACTGGTACTAGCTCTACTGGTATTAGCCCTACTGGTACTAGCCCTACTGGTATTAGCCCTACTGGTACTAGCCCTACTGGTACTAACCCTACTGGTATTAGCCCTACTGGTATTAGCCCTACTGGTACTAGCCCTACTGGTACTAACCCTACTGGTACTGGCCCTACTGGTATTAGCCCTACTGGTACTGGCCCTACTGGTATTAGCCCTACTGGTACTAACCCTACTGGTACTACCCCTACTGGTACTAGCTCTACTGGTATTAGCCCTACTGGTACTAGCTCTACTGGTACTAACCCTACTGGTATTAGCCCTACTGGTACTAGCTCTACTGGTACTAGCCCTACTGGTACTACCCCTACTGGTACTAGCCCTACTGGTACTAACCCTACTGGTATTAGCCCTACTGGTACTAGCTCTACTGGTACTAGCCCTACTGGTACTACCCCTACTGGTACTAGCCCTACTGATACTAACCCTACTGGTATTAGCCCTACTGGTATTAGCCCTACTGGTATTAGCCCTACTGGTACTAGCCCTACTGGTATTAGCCCTACTGGTACTAGCTCTACTGGTACTAGCCCTACTGGTACTACCCCTACTGGTACTAGCCCTACTGGTACTAGCCCTACTGGTACTAACCCTACTGGTATTAGCCCTACTGGTACTAGCCCTACTGGTATTAGCCCTACTGGTACTAGCTCTACTGGTACTAGCCCTACTGGTACTACCCCTACTGGTACTAGCCCTACTGGTACTAGCCCTACTGGTATTAGCCCTACTGGTACTAGCCCTACTGGTACTAGCTCTACTGGTATTAGCCCTACTGGTACTAGCCCTACTGGTATTAGCCCTACTGGTACTAGCCCTACTGGTACTAACCCTACTGGTATTAGCCCTACTGGTATTAGCCCTACTGGTACTAGCCCTACTGGTACTAACCCTACTGGTACTGGCCCTACTGGTATTAGCCCTACTGGTACTAGCCCTACTGGTACTAGCCCTACTGGTATTAGCCCTACTGGTAGTAGCCCTACTGGTATTAGCCCTACTGGTACTAGCCCCTACTGGTATTAGCCCTACTGGTACTAGCCCTACTGGTACTAGCCCGTTATCTCAACCAGTCACACTGAACATTATACAGTCACAAGTTAGTTTTGCTTTGTTCATTGTAGTTTTTATTTTGTTTCTCTCTTGTTTATTTTTATTCCAGTTAACTAAATTATTTTTTCACTGCTAGTTTAAGTCTTAGTTTTAGTTCCCACTGAAGACGGCCATCTTTAAAACAGCCTCCATCATTTTCTACAACAGCTGCAGGTTGTAGTGCAGCGCTCACAGAGAGTATATTAAGAGTCTGTTGTTGGGGACTACTTTCAGCGGCGGATTAATCCCCATTTGGTGCTGTGTGGTATTTTGGGCAGCAGGACAGTGTGTGTGTGTGTGTGTGTGTGTGTGTGTGTGTGTGTGTGTGTTCATGGTGGTGAAGGAACGTGTCACATGTGCAGCTGTCGTGTTTTTAATAAGTTAATAAGAGATCTGCAGCACACAGGAATAAAGTTTTAAACTGTATACTCGAAAAACTTTAATGATTTTTTTTTTTTTAGTGGAGTTTGAAGAACAGCTGCAGTTAATCAGTTTACTGTCTCTTCTGTTAAACCGTGACTAATCAGCAGAGCACAGTCCCAGCTGTTAGTGACCCCGTCCTGTGATGGTAGAGACAGACAGCTGGATCCACTCAGTACTAACATTTACATACTACTGAAGTAAAAGTACTGCAGTATTATGAGTGATGTAGTATGCAGTATTACAGTAAAAGTACTGCAGTATTATGAGTGATGTAGTATGCAGTATTACAGTAAAAGTACTGCAGTATTATGAGTGATGTAGTATGCAGTATTACAGTAAAAGTACTGCAGTATTATGAGTGATGTAGTATGCAGTATTACAGTAAAAGTACTGCAGTATTATGAGTGATGTAGTATGCAGTATTACAGTAAAAGTACTGCAGTATTATGAGTGATGTAGTATGCAGTATTACAGTAAAAGTACTGCAGTATTATAGTGATGTAGTATGCAGTATTACAGTAAAAGTACTGCAGTATTATGAGTGATGTAGTATGCAGTATTACAGTAAAAGTACTGCAGTATTATAGTGATGTAGTATGCAGTATTACAGTAAAAGTACTGCAGTATTTTAGTGATGTAGTATGCAGTATTACAGTAAAAGTACTGCAGTATTATAGTGATGTAGTATGCAGTATTACAGTAAAGTACTGCAATATTATGAGTGATGTAGTATGCAGTATTACAGTAAAAGTACTGCAGTATTATAGTGATGTAGTATGCAGTATTACAGTAAAAGTACTGCAGTATTATGAGTGATGTAGTATGCAGTATTACAGTAAAAGTACTGCAGTATTATAGTGATGTAGTATGCAGTATTACAGTAAAGTAGTGGTTTGGTCCTCTGACTGATATATTATTATTATGACATCATTAGATTATTAATAGTGAAGCATCAGTGTTAGAGCAGCATGTTACTGTTGTAGCTGCTGGAGGTGGAGCTAGTTTACACTACTTTATATACAGTTAGCTAGTTTAGTCCAGTGGTTCCCAACCTAGGGGTGGGGCCCCTCCAAAGGGTCAGCAGATAAATGTGAGGGGTGGTGAGATGATTAATGGGAGAGGAAAGAAGAACAAACTAAGTCCTGATACACAAATGTGTTTTCAGTTTTTGGACTTTTTCTCTAATCTTTGATTTTTGCTGAATTATTGGATCATTTGAACATTTATTGAAATGAAAGCATGTGAGAAGTTTAGAGGGGAAAATCACTATACATATATAATGTACGGTTTAGTAGCATTATTATTATTATTATTATTATGAGTCACAGCTCTAGATTCTAACAAGGAAGATTTCAGATGTGTGAATGTAATTTCAGCACAATGATAAATCTGAGGACTATAACATTCATCAGTACATGAATCAGTTCCTTGATTGATCCCAACATCCTTATTTATATATTTTCACATTTAAATCCTTTGTGAAATAAGGCAACAGGCAGCAGTTTCTCATGAGACTGAAGGTGAATCATTTACACATTAAAATTCATCTTCTAACTTCTAACTTTCCCCTTCAGAGTTTCAGCCTGAGAAATGAAACTTTTAAACACTGTTAAGTCTTCCTGAAGCCTCGCAGTGTGACGCAATGTTTTTCATGAACATATTTGAGCCGTTTTATGGATAATAATTAAGCATATTTGTTGTTTTTTAAGGACGTTGGTTTGGACAGAGTTCAGATTGGACCACGGACAGCTGTGGATCATTAACTATAAAGTATGTTTTCTGTGTTTCAGAGAGAAGAGGCTCTCAGCTCAGACAACTGACTCAGCTGCAGTTTCGTCTCACCGGATCCTGTTTGGATGTTTTTCCACATTTAACTCAACACGACGAGCGGACGGAAGAGAAGAAGAAGAAGGAGAAGAAGTAGGAGAAGAAGGAGAAAGAGAAGAGACATTGCACAGCAGAGAGTTAGGCATCGTTTATTCCAAAATAGAAAGCTCTAAGGCAAAACAGACAAAGAGAAAAGTGAACAACGCTTCATTTAAAAAGCAAGACAGATGCGAGTGAGGAGCCGAGAGAGCTCAGCGAGGGGCCTTACGCAGAGTCACTACATCACACCCCCCCCCTTCAGGCCGCCGAGGTTTCCCAACACGACAAAATTAACCATTTCAAGTCTTTACTTTTACAAGAAGGGATAAAAACCAGATTACTGCAACTACTGACAGACAGCTGTGGTACAGTACAATATTACAGATATTCAAAAGACAGCAGGCACCCCAATTTTGTGCAGTCGTATCAAACATATTGATAAGAGATTCCAGATGTTTCACTATGTGTGTGTGTGTGTGTGTGTGTGTGTGTGTGTGTAGTGGCGGGGGCGGCCCACAGGAACTGCAGCGTTTCATAGTCCGACTGCTCCGGCTGTCAGGTTTCCCATCGCAGTCGCATGTTCATGTACATAAATAAAAAAGAAAGTTTAATGCGTGCTAAAAAAGTCCGCTGCTTCTCGTCATCGTCGCTGATGATGATGATGATGATGATGATGATGGCGGCGGCGGCGTCATTCATATCTCTCGGTGGATTCTGCCCTTCCAGCGTTTTTTCCCCCGACTCGGAGCCTCTGTGATTGTGTGGTTAGCATAGTGTTCTGGATTGTGCATTTTTTTTTTTTTTGAGAAAGTGACGCCTACACTACTATTGTAAAAATGATTAAAAGACGTAATGTATGGTATACACAATGTGGGCAAAAAACCGGAAGCTGCAATTTAAAAACAAAACAAGTGTGACTACTACAGAAGTGGGTTGCATTCACTTGGAAAAAATAAAAAAAAGCTCAGTTTTTCAGAGTTAACGAGATGATTTAGAACAACTTGAATTCCTTTATTTCTGGGTCAATGACGTATAAGGATTTACAACAACTCAATGTTAGAATAATAACAACCAGCATATCTAATGCAGTAGTTCAAACATTCAGAATGTTGTGTACCTGAACATTCATATTATAATGTGAAAGTGATTTTAGTGGTTTTTTAGATTAATTGGCACTGGCCTTAAAAAAAGTCATGTGGTGCGACCATGATTCATCTTGAAATAAATTAATTTACTTAACACGCTTCACATCTTTTTTTACAAGTTTTCAGTAATATAAAGTGTTTGGAAACAAAGTATTTGCATTTTTTTTTTGTAAATGATCTTTTATTTAGATAAGATATTTCAAGATGAATCATGGTCGCACCACATGACTTTTTTTAAGGCCAGTGCCAATTAATCTTGATAAACCACTAAAATCAATTTCAAATTTATAATATGGATGTTCAGGTACACAACATACTGAATGTTTGAACTACTGCATTAGATATGCTGGTTTTTATTATTCTAACATTGAGTTGTTATAAATCCTCATACGTCATTGACCCTTCTGCTTGTTTAGTTTCATTCAGTTTTTGGGGTTTTGGAGACACTCTGAGATCCTCCTGTCTTTAAGTCATTAGTTTGTCACCTCAGGACTTTACGGTTGTTCCCAAAAATTCAGAAAACATTTAGTTAATTCAGAAAAACAAGAGCTTTTGTTTAGTGAATGCAACACACTTCTGTAGAATCCTGCAGTCACAAACCTCTGAAGTTAAACTGGGATGTTTGCAGTAAAAAGTGAAATTCTTTAAACGATGCTTTTGCAGAAAAAACACACAAATGTTCTGCACTTTAGTGTCTTTTTTTTGGACCAGTCAGACTTTCTTTTTGTGCTTATTGGCAATAATCTTTAGAAAATAACACATGTAAGGCCTTGTTAGTATTGTAAGTTTAAAACCAATTTTAAATAGCAATTTTTTTCAACCAGCATTATTCAATTCCTTTTTTTTTTCTTGTTTTTTAGAAAACTTCAAAGAACCCCGGAAAACAGGGTTGCTAGCTTTAATTATGAATCTGTACATAAATATTCCTTACAAAACAGGAGAACACAAAAATGAAACAAAAAAACACTAATTTCATATGTTTGTATATAAAAATAAGCATCTCTCCTTTTTTTTCTGTCTTTTTTTGTTGTTGTTTTTCTTTTTTTTTAAATCTCTCCTCTGATGGAGTCAGTCGTAAGAGTGCGCACATCTACTCAAAACACAAGCATGCAAAAAGTGAAGACAAACCCTTACAGATACAACTTTAAAGTGTTGGCATCCAAACTGAGAGAATTCAACATGGGCGGGGGGGACGGGGGGACGGGGGGGGGGGGGACGGGGGGACGGGGGGGAACAGGGCCGAGAAAAACAAAAAAAATTAAAATAAAATCAGTCAACATTTATTAACGGAGCATATAAACTTGCTTCGGGTGTTTTTAACACTTCTTTTTTTCTCCTTTCTTTCTTCTTCTTCTTCTTCTGTTTTGATTTAATCTTTTTGAGCTTAAATATACAAAAAAAGTGCACTCGCCTACGTCAACTAAATAATTAAAAAACGGTTTCTGAAATGAAACTCCTGATGTTCACACACGCAGCATGGATCGTTCAGCAGGGTGGGAGAGTTGGAAGAGTGCAGGACCGTTCCCCTGTTGTCCTGTCGCTTTGTGCTCTATGTAAACCTAATGTGTGTGTGTGTGTGTGTGTGTGTGTGTGTGTGTGTATTCTCTGGAGACCATTTTTGACGCATGTTGTGTTTCTCTGTGTGTGTGCGTAGATCATTGTGTGAGGGAGTGTGTGTCCTCTACTGCAATGAGTCGCTGTTGTCCAGGCCCAGCCCGGCCATGTCCGCGTCGTCGTCCTCGTCCACGCTGTCCCCCGACTCGTCCTCGCTGTGGCCTCCCATCATCACCTGCTGCACTGCCAGCGTGGCGCCGTCTGACGTCAGGCTCTGCAGACCCTCCATGTTCATCGTCACCATCGTGCCTTAAAGTCAGAGGAGAGAATCACTCAAAACGTTTTCAACACAAAATGTCTAAAAGTAAACTTAACTACAGCAGAAGTATTACTGTGTATAAGACTCAGTCTATTTGGGGAGTTCTATTAAAGACTGGTTTATTTAAATGCACCAGTAGTTATTCATTTATAAACAGATGATTTGAAACACAATAAAACACACATATTACACCTGAAACAGTGTGTTGGGTTAATGGCTAACGCTCCAGTAATGATTTAACTGAACTGGACCGCTATATTAACTCAGACCAGGTTCGGGTTAGGCTGAGTTTCAATTAAACCTTTTAAAAGAACACAGTAACTTTATATATTGGGCAAAGGCTATTTGCACCCCAGTACAATTAGAAGTGGATGCTATTTGTACTCTGGTATATATAGCAAAGTGTTCTATTTGCACCCCAGTACAATAGGAATGCATTAAGTACCCTGCGGGACCTGAGTGTTGGATATATATATATAAATATACGTCTCTGTTCTCTTCTGTATATCATATAATCATTTCTATCCGGTGAGAGCTATCACTTCTCGGCGTGAATAAATGTCAGGTGTGGTGTGAGAGCAGCTTGAAATGCATCACGGCCAATGCCTGACACTTGAGAGGTCTGAAATGTATTTGGTATCCATGGCAACCATAGATCTGTCAAGATTTGATTTCCATCATATAAAAAAACTGAAGGTTGTAAATTCAGATATTTTCAGGTTGTATGAGTTATGAGAGTTTTTTTTTTGATGTGACAGCCTAATATAGTTGCTAATATGGAAGACAGATATTGGCGGCAAATTATTTCTAACTGACAAACTGACGCTTGTAAATATTCACTGAGGAAAGATTATGAAAGTATAATACAACTTTCCCGCCAGAAATGTCTTTAGAGATGAAACCTTTCTAAATTCTGCCTTTTCTGCTGGCGTGGAAGATGAATGTCCGCCATGTTTTCACGTTGTTATACGTCTAGGGTGCAAATAGCTGAGCTGTGTGGCCGAGGCTGTTTGTACCAGGGGTGCAAATAGACACTCCGTTATATATTTGATACACTGTGAACCTGTGTGCTTACTGGAGTCCCAAAAACTCTTCATCAGAGCTGTCGCTGTACCCAGGTCGCTTTAAGGCTGCTTTTCTTTTTCAGTGTTGACGTTCACATCATTATCTTTTTAGTTATAGTTCGTGTTCTTAGTGTGGACGGCCTGTTACATACCTATGATCCAACCTCTTTCTTTGTTTTACTGGTATAAGACGCACCGCACTTTTAAATAAAAACAGTTTTTTTACGGTAATTTCACTCGAGCTTCATTTCAACCAAAAGCTCAAGGAACTAAAAGTCTCAATTGTGCATCTGAGAGACCAGAGAGAGGTAGATCCTGCAGATTGGACCCAGGAGGAAGACACTTGAAACGTAGCGTTCAAACACGAGGAAACGACACCGATCTGTGGTGTTGTTGTTCGTGTTTCCTGCTGCAGGATTCAGGACTGATGAATCAAAGAAAAGCAGAAAGGCAGCGAGCGTCTGTCTCCGCAGTAAATCATCTGCAGACTGTTTCATGCTTATTTTTTCTGCTTTAGAACAAAAACCAAAACGAAACAATGAGAAAATAACATTTTATTTCTCCTGTTCACTACTCCCGTCCCTCTCTCTCTCCTCCCTTTACCTCGGTCGACCACCGCTGCTCTCTGTCTGTGTCGCCTGTGCCCTCTCATGCTTTGTTAGAGTGAGCCAGGAAGCCGACAACAAACTAACTTTTTACTTTTACTGTTAACTAAAAGAGAAATCATCCTAACTCCATACTAGAGCACTTCTTTGTTTTATGAATGTGTGTATTTGAACAATCACTGTCAGAGAAACACTGACAGCCAATCAGAATCCTTCCTATAAACCATACAGCAGCCTGACAGCCAATCAGAATCCTTCCTATAAACCGTACAGCAGCCCGACAGCCAATCAGAATCCTTCCTATAAACTGTACAGCAGCCTGACAGCCAATCAGAATCCTTCCTATAAACTGTACAGCAGCCTGACAGCCAATCAGAATCCTTCCTATAAACCGTACAGCAGCCCGACAGCCAATCAGAATCCTTCCTATAAACTGTACAGCAGCCTGACAGCCAATCAGAATCCTTCCTATAAA